>NW_026646619.1:600000-885992 GCF_949987535.1 Balaenoptera acutorostrata
GGAAAGGTTTCAAAAACGCACCTCATTTCTCATCTCCTTTGCTCGGGTTCGCCATTCCAGCCGATTTACTAGCCATCTCCCTCCTTGGAGAATCAGCACCTTTAACCTCCTGTTCCGTACAGGTTGCAATTTGTCCTGAGGATGAACGGGAAGAGGGGGAACCAATGAGAGACTAGCTCTAGGTGTTGGGACAGGCACAGGTCACTCTATTTTCCCATCAGGAAGAATTAAGCACAAGCTCAGCCTGCCCCCCAGAACGAGAAGTGGGCCTGAAGCAATCCTGCGCTTTTGCGGCCAGCTCCCAAAAAAGCGAGTTGAAAAATGGAGCTCAGGGGCACTGCAATTCACAAACCTGCAGAGTTTTAAATGATACCTCTCGTCCACAAATATATTAAGGGAAGGCAACGAAGAGGCTTTGAAAGCAAGGCAGAATTGCAGGAAACAGATTTCAGGAGGTAGATTCGAATCGCCTTGAAAGCACATGAAAAGCGGCAAAACGTGGACAATGATGCCCTTGGCCAAAAAGGGCGTATGCGTTTTTTCCTGAATATATTCAGGAAAAAACGCATACGTCCTTTTTGGCCAACCAAGCAACCTGGAAAGGCCAATCAGCGCTCCAAAGAAGTCTCGCTTCCCAGCGGGCAAAAGGGCCATGCGGAAAAAAGTGTCCAAACCAGAAATGCAGGACCGGCCATGGAGAAATGGGAGCCTTGCTACGCTGATGGGTGGGATGTAAATTGCCAACAGCCACTCCGGAGAAGTGTACGGTGTGTTCTGAAACATCTAAGAAACACAGCTTGGAGAGCATAGGGCACTTCCACTCATGGGCGTATAAATTGGGAAAACTAAAAATCAGCAAGACACAGGCACCCCAAAGTTTAGGGCTGCTCTGTTGACAAGAACCCCCACTTCATTACACCTTAAATATCCTAGGAAAGCGAAAAATGGATAAAGAATTTGTGGTCCTCATGTACAATGGAATATCACTCAGCCATGAAATCCACGTCATAAGGCTAGTAGCAGCACGATGAGTGGATTTAGGTACGACGATTCTAAGTGAAATTAGTCACACAGAAAGAGACACTTATCATAAGATATCACTTAGAGAGGGAATGTAAAAACCGCTACACTTGAACTGAATTACAAAACAGAACAGAGTCACACATTTAGGAAACACACTATGGCTGCTGAACGGGAAAGGTGAGGTGGGGTGATGCATAAAACAAGGGTTTCAAATTAGCTCCGATACCGTTCCATAAACCCAATATGTAAGAGACAAGACCTATTCCTTTTTCAGTGAACTGGACTCAACACCCCCTATTCACCGCACAAGAATATATCTGACTAGTAAGAATCTTTAAACCTATGTATTGATATCTCTCTGTAAGTGAGTCAAGGGGGTGTAAAGCGGCATAAACACAGCCGTGAAAAGCAGCTAAACCCCATTATAAAAATAAATTACTTTTCAAAACCCGTGAAACAAAGGCAGTGAAAGAGAGAGAAATTCTTACAAAATTCGTTCAGGGGCTGTGATGCAACCTGGATTGACCATATCTAGACCCACAGCTGATTGAGACATAAGGGTGGACACTCTTGGGGCTGAGAGGTTCGGTGAGGTTGGGTGAGCCAACGCAGACCCTTTCAAGTAGTACTGCATGGTACCCATCCCATGGGTCCCAAATCTCCAGGTTCAAGGGCATCTTCCTACGTCGAAAACAGGCATGAGAAACCCAGAAGATGGTACACCGTGTGATCGGGAAAGGTTTCTAAAACGCACCTCATTTCTCATCTCCTTTGCTCGGGTTCGCCATTCCAGCCGCTTTACTAGCCATCTCCCTCCTTGGAGAATCAGCACCTTTAACCTCCTGTTCCGTACAGGTTGCAATTTGTCCTGAGGATGAACGGGAAGAGGGGGAACCAATGAGAGACTAGCTCTAGGTGTTGGGACAGGCACAGGTCACTCTATTTTCCCATCAGGAAGAAGAATTAAGCACAAGCTCTGCCTGCCCCCCAGAACCAGAAGAGGGCCTGAAGCAATCCTGCGCTTTTGCGGCCAGCTCCCAAAAAAGCGAGTTGAAAAATGGAGCTCAGGGGCACTGCAATTCACAAACCTGCAGAGTTTTAAATGATACCTCTCGTCCACAAATATATTAAGGGAAGGCAACGAAGAGGCTTTGAAAGCAAGGCAGAATTGCAGGAAACAGATTTCAGGAGGTAGATTCGAATCGCCTTGAAAGCACATGAAAAGCGGCAAAACGTGGACAATGATGCCCTTGGCCAAAAAGGGCGTATGGCGTTTTTTCCTGAATATATTCAGGAAAAAACGCATACGCCCTTTTTGGCCAACCAAGCAACCTGGAAAGGCCAATCAGCGCTCCAAAGAAGTCTCGCTTCCCAGCGGGCAAAAGGGCCATGCGGAAAAAAGTGTCCAAACCAGAAATGCAGGACCGGCCATGGAGAAATGGGAGCCTTGCTACGCTGATGGGTGGGATGTAAATTGCCAACAGCCACTCTGGAGAAGTGTACGGTGTGTTCTGAAACATCTAAAAAACACAGCTTGGAGAGCATAGGGCACTTCCACTCATGGGCGTATAAATTGGGAAAACTAAAAATCAGCAAGACACAGGCACCCCAAAGTTTAGGGCTGCTCTGTTGACAAGAACCCCCACTTCATTACACCTTAAATATCCTAGGAAAGAGAAAAATGGATAAAGAAGTTGGGGTCCTCATGTACAATGGAATATCACTCAGCCATGAAATCAACGTCATAAGGCTAGTAGCAGCACGATGAGTGGATTTAGGTACGACGATTCTAAGTGAAATAAGTCACACAGAAAAAGACACTTATCATAAGATATCACTTCTAGAGGGAATGTAAAACCCGCTACAATTGAACTGAATTGCAAAACAGAACAGAGTCACACGTTTAGAAAACACACTATGGCTGCTGAACGGGAAAGGTGAGGTGGGGTGATGCATAAAACAAGGGTTTCAAATTAGCTCCGATACCGTTCCATAAACCCAATATGTAAGAGACAAGACCTATTCCTTTTTCAGTGAACTGGACTCAACACCCCCTATTCACCGCACAAGAATATATCTGACTAGTAAGAATCTTCAAACCTATGTATTGATATCTCTCTGTAAGTGAGTCAAGGGGGTGTAAAGCGGCATAAACACAGCCGTGAAAAGCAGCTAAACCCCATTATAAAAATAAATTACTTTTCAAAACCCGTGAAACAAAGGCAGTGAAAGACAGAGAAATTCTTACAAAATTCGTTCAGGGGCTGTGATGCAACCTGGATTGACCATATCTAGACCCACAGCTGATTGAGACATAAGGGTGGACACTCTTGGGGCTGAGAGGTTCGGTGAGGTTGGGTGAGCCAACGCAGACCCTTTCAAGTAATACTGCATGGTACCCATCCCATGGGTCCCAAATCTCCAGGTTCAAGGGCATCTTCCTACGTCGAAAACAGGCATGAGAAACCCAGAAGATGGTACACCGTGTGATCGGGAAAGGTTTCTAAAACGCACCTCATTTCTCATCTCCTTTGCTCGGGTTCGCCATTCCAGCCGATTTACTAGCCATCTCCCTCCTTGGAGAATCAGCACCTTTAACCTCCTGTTCCGTACAGGTTGCAATTTGTCCTGAGGATGAACGGGAAGAGGGGGAACCAATGAGAGACTAGCTCTAGGTGTTGGGACAGGCACAGGTCACTCTATTTTCCCATCAGGAAGAAGAATTAAGCACAAGCTCAGCCTGCCCCCCAGAACCAGAAGAGGGCCTGAAGCAATCCTGCGCTTTTGCGGCCAGCTCCCAAAAAAGCGAGTTGAAAAATGGAGCTCAGGGGCACTGCAATTCACAAACCTGCAGAGTTTTAAATGATACCTCTCGTCCACAAATATATTAAGGGAAGGCAACGAAGAGGCTTTGAAAGCAAGGCAGAATTGCAGGAAACAGATTTCAGGAGGTAGATTCGAATCGCCTTGAAAGCACATGAAAAGCGGCAAAACGTGGACAATGATGCCCTTGGCCAAAAAGGGCGTATGCGTTTTTTCCTGAATATATTCAGGAAAAAACGCATACGCCCTTTTTGGCCAACCAAGCAACCTGGAAAGGCCAATCAGCGCTCCAAAGAAGTCTCGCTTCCCAGCGGGCAAAAGGGCCATGCGGAAAAAAGTGTCCAAACCAGAAATGCAGGACCGGCCATGGAGAAATGGGAGCCTTGCTACGCTGATGGGTGGGATGTAAATTGCCAACAGCCACTCTGGAGAAGTGTACGGTGTGTTCTGAAACATCTAAAAAACACAGCTTGGAGAGCATAGGGCACTTCCACTCATGGGCGTATAAATTGGGAAAACTAAAAATCAGCAAGACACAGGCACCCCAAAGTTTAGGGCTGCTCTGTTGAAAAGAACCCCCACTTCATTACACCTTAAATATCCTAGGAAAGAGAAAAATGGATAAAGAAGTTGGGGTCCTCATGTACAATGGAATATCACTCAGCCAGGAAATCAACGTCATAAGGCTAGTAGCAGCACGATGAGTGGATTTAGGTACGACGATTCTAAGTGAAATAAGTCACACAGAAAAAGACACTTATCATAAGATATCACTTCTAGAGGGAATGTAAAACCCGCTACACTTGAACTGAATTGCAAAACAGAACAGAGTCACACATTTAGGAAACACACTATGGCTGCTGAACGGGAAAGGTGAGGTGGGGTGATGCATAAAACAAGGGTTTCAAATTAGCTCAGATACCGTTCCATAAACCCAATATGTAAGAGACAAGACCTATTCCTTTTTCAGTGAACTGGACTCAACACCCCCTATTCACCGCACAAGAATATATCTGACTAGTAAGAATCTTCAAACCTATGTATTGATATCTCTCTGTAAGTGAGTCAAGGGGGTGTAAAGCGGCATAAACACAGCCGTGAAAAGCAGCTAAACCCCATTATAAAAATAAATTACTTTTCAAAACCCGTGAAACAAAGGCAGTGAAAGAGAGAGAAATTCTTACAAAATTCGTTCAGGGGCTGTGATGCAACCTGGATTGACCATATCTAGACCCACAGCTGATTGAGACATAAGGGTGGACACTCTTGGGGCTGAGAGGTTCGGTGAGGTTGGGTGAGCCAACGCAGACCCTTTCAAGTAATACTGCATGGTTCCCATCCCATGGGTCCCAAATCTCCAGGTTCAAGGGCATCTTCCTACGTCGAAAACAGGCATGAGAAACCCAGAAGATGGTACACCGTGTGATCGGGAAAGGTTTCTAAAACGCACCTCATTTCTCATCTCCTTTGCTCGGGTTCGCCATTCCAGCCGATTTACTAGCCATCTCCCTCCTTGGAGAATCAGCACCTTTAACCTCCTGTTCCGTACAGGTTGCAATTTGTCCTGAGGATGAACGGGAAGAGGGGGAACCAATGAGAGACTAGCTCTAGGTGTTGGGACAGGCACAGGTCACTCTATTTTCCCATCAGGAAGAAGAATTAAGCACAAGCTCAGCCTGCCCCCCAGAACCAGAAGAGGGCCTGAAGCAATCCTGCGCTTTTGCGGCCAGCTCCCAAAAAAGCGAGTTGAAAAATGGAGCTCAGGGGCACTGCAATTCACAAACCTGCAGAGTTTTAAATGATACCTCTCGTCCACAAATATATTAAGGGAAGGCAACGAAGAGGCTTTGAAAGCAAGGCAGAATTGCAGGAAACAGATTTCAGGAGGTAGATTCGAATCGCCTTGAAAGCACATGAAAAGCGGCAAAACGTGGACAATGATGCCCTTGGCCAAAAAGGGCGTATGCGTTTTTTCCTGAATATATTCAGGAAAAAACGCATACGTCCTTTTTGGCCAACCAAGCAACCTGGAAAGGCCAATCAGCGCTCCAAAGAAGTCTCGCTTCCCAGCGGGCAAAAGGGCCATGCGGAAAAAAGTGTCCAAACCAGAAATGCAGGACCGGCCATGGAGAAATGGGAGCCTTGCTACGCTGATGTGTGGGATGTAAATTGCCAACAGCCACTCTGGAGAAGTGTACGGTGTGTTCTGAAACATCTAAAAAACACAGCTTGGAGAGCATAGGGCACTTCCACTCATGGGCGTATAAATTGGGAAAACTAAAAATCAGCAAGACACAGGCACCCCAAAGTTTAGGGCTGCTCTGTGGACAAGAACCCCCACTTCATTACACCTTAAATATCCTAGGAAAGAGAAAAATGGATAAAGAAGTTGGGGTCCTCATGTACAATGGAATATCACTCAGCCAGGAAATCAACGTCATAAGGCTAGTAGCAGCACGATGAGTGGATTTAGGTACGACGATTCTAAGTGAAATAAGTCACACAGAAAAAGACACTTATCATAAGATATCACTTCTAGAGGGAATGTAAAACCCGCTACACTTGAACTGAATTGCAAAACAGAACAGAGTCACACGTTTAGGAAACACACTATGGCTGCTGAACGGGAAAGGTGAGGTGGGGTGATGCATAAAACAAGGGTTTCAAATTAGCTCAGATACCGTTCCATAAACCCAATATGTAAGAGACAAGACCTATTCCTTTTTCAGTGAACTGGACTCAACACCCCCTATTCACCGCACAAGAATATATCTGACTAGTAAGAATCTTCAAACCTATGTATTGATATCTCTCTGTAAGTGAGTCAAGGGGGTGTAAAGCGGCATAAACACAGCCGTGAAAAGCAGCTAAACCCCATTATAAAAATAAATTACTTTTCAAAACCCGTGAAACAAAGACAGTGAAAGAGAGAGAAATTCTTACAAAATTCGTTCACGGGCTGTGATGCAACCTGGATTGACCATATCTAGACCCACAGCTGATTGAGACATAAGGGTGGACACTCTTGGGGCTGAGAGGTTCGGTGAGGTTGGGTGAGCCAACGCAGACCCTTTCAAGTAATACTGCATGGTTCCCATCCCATGGGTCCCAAATCTCCAGGTTCAAGGGCATCTTCCTACGTCGAAAACAGGCATGAGAAACCCAGAAGATGGTACACGGTGTGATCGGGAAAGGTTTCTAAAACGCACCTCATTTCTCATCTCCTTTGCTCGGGTTCGCCATTCCAGCCGATTTACTAGCCATCTCCCTCCTTGGAGAATCAGCACCTTTAACCTCCTGTTCCGTACAGGTTGCAATTTGTCCTGAGGATGAACGGGAAGAGGGGGAACCAATGAGAGACTAGCTCTAGGTGTTGGGACAGGCACAGGTCACTCTATTTTCCCATCAGGAAGAAGAATTAAGCACAAGCTCAGCCTGCCCCCCAGAACCAGAAGAGGGCCTGAAGCAATCCTGCGCTTTTGCGGCCAGCTCCCAAAAAAGCGAGTTGAAAAATGGAGCTCAGGGGCACTGCAATTCACAAACCTGCAGAGTTTTAAATGATACCTCTCGTCCACAAATATATTAAGGGAAGGCAACGAAGAGGCTTTGAAAGCAAGGCAGAATTGCAGGAAACAGATTTCAGGAGGTAGATTCGAATCGCCTTGAAAGCACATGAAAAGCGGCAAAACGTGGACAATGATGCCCTTGGCCAAAAAGGGCGTATGCGTTTTTTCCTGAATATATTCAGGAAAAAACGCATACGCCCTTTTTGGCCAACCAAGCAACCTGGAAAGGCCAATCAGCGCTCCAAAGAAGTCTCGCTTCCCAGCGGGCAAAAGGGCCATGCGGAAAAAAGTGTCCAAACCAGAAATGCAGGACCGGCCATGGAGAAATGGGAGCCTTGCTACGCTGATGGGTGGGATGTAAATTGCCAACAGCCACTCTGGAGAAGTGTACGGTGTGTTCTGAAACATCTAAAAAACACAGCTTGGAGAGCATAGGGCACTTCCACTCATGGGCGTATAAATTGGGAAAACTAAAAATCAGCAAGACACAGGCACCCCAAAGTTTAGGGCTGCTCTGTTGACAAGAACCCCCACTTCATTACACCTTAAATATCCTAGGAAAGAGAAAAATGGATAAAGAAGTTGGGGTCCTCATGTACAATGGAATATCACTCAGCCATGAAATCAACGTCATAAGGCTAGTAGCAGCACGATGAGTGGATTTAGGTACGACGATTCTAAGTGAAATAAGTCACACAGAAAAAGACACTTATCATAAGATATCACTTCTAGAGGGAATGTAAAACCCGCTACACTTGAACTGAATTGCAAAACAGAACAGAGTCACACATTTAGGAAACACACTATGGCTGCTGAACGGGAAAGGTGAGGTGGGGTGATGCATAAAACAAGGGTTTCAAATTAGCTCAGATACCGTTCCATAAACCCAATATGTAAGAGACAAGACCTATTCCTTTTTCAGTGAACTGGACTCAACACCCCCTATTCACCGCACAAGAATATATCTGACTAGTAAGAATCTTCAAACCTATGTATTGATATCTCTCTGTAAGTGAGTCAAGGGGGTGTAAAGCGGCATAAACACAGCCGTGAAAAGCAGCTAAACCCCATTATAAAAATAAATTACTTTTCAAAACCCGTGAAACAAAGGCAGTGAAAGAGAGAGAAATTCTTACAAAATTCGTTCAGGGGCTGTGATGCAACCTGGATTGACCATATCTAGACCCACAGCTGATTGAGACATAAGGGTGGACACTCTTGGGGCTGAGAGGTTCGGTGAGGTTGGGTGAGCCAACGCAGACCCTTTCAAGTAATACTGCATGGTACCCATCCCATGGGTCCCAAATCTCCAGGTTCAAGGGCATCTTCCTACGTCGAAAACAGGCATGAGAAACCCAGAAGATGGTACACGGTGTGATCGGGAAAGGTTTCTAAAACGCACCTCATTTCTCATCGCCTTTGCTCGGGTTCGCCATTCCAGCCGATTTACTAGCCATCTCCCTCCTTGGAGAATCAGCACCTTTAACCTCCTGTTCCGTACAGGTTGCAATTTGTCCTGAGGATGAACGGGAAGAGGGGGAACCAATGAGAGACTAGCTCTAGGTGTTGGGACAGGCACAGGTCACTCTATTTTCCCATCAGGAAGAAGAATTAAGCACAAGCTCAGCCTGCCCCCCAGAACCAGAAGAGGGCCTGAAGCAATCCTGCGCTTTTGCGGCCAGCTCCCAAAAAAGCGAGTTGAAAAATGGAGCTCAGGGGCACTGCAATTCACAAACCTGCAGAGTTTTAAATGATACCTCTCGTCCACAAATATATTAAGGGAAGGCAACGAAGAGGCTTTGAAAGCAAGGCAGAATTGCAGGAAACAGATTTCAGGAGGTAGATTCGAATCGCCTTGAAAGCACATGAAAAGCGGCAAAACGTGGACAATGATGCCCTTGGCCAAAAAGGGCGTATGCGTTTTTTCCTGAATATATTCAGGAAAAAACGCATACGCCCTTTTTGGCCAACCAAGCAACCTGGAAAGGCCAATCAGCGCTCCAAAGAAGTCTCGCTTCCCAGCGGGCAAAAGGGCCATGCGGAAAAAAGTGTCCAAACCAGAAATGCAGGACCGGCCATGGAGAAATGGGAGCCTTGCTACGCTGATGGGTGGGATGTAAATTGCCAACAGCCACTCTGGAGAAGTGTACGGTGTGTTCTGAAACATCTAAAAAACACAGCTTGGAGAGCATAGGGCACTTCCACTCATGGGCGTATAAATTGGGAAAACTAAAAATCAGCAAGACACAGGCACCCCAAAGTTTAGGGCTGCTCTGTTGACAAGAACCCCCACTTCATTACACCTTAAATATCCTAGGAAAGAGAAAAATGGATAAAGAAGTTGGGGTCCTCATGTACAATGGAATATCACTCAGCCATGAAATCAACGTCATAAGGCTAGTAGCAGCACGATGAGTGGATTTAGGTACGACGATTCTAAGTGAAATAAGTCACACAGAAAAAGACACTTATCATAAGATATCACTTAGAGAGGGAATGTAAAAACCGCTACACTTGAACTGAATTGCAAAACAGAACAGAGTCACACATTTAGGAAACACACTATGGCTGCTGAACGGGAAAGGTGAGGTGGGGTGATGCATAAAACAAGGGTTTCAAATTAGCTCAGATACCGTTCCATAAACCCAATATGTAAGAGACAAGACCTATTCCTTTTTCAGTGAACTGGACTCAACACCCCCTATTCACCGCACAAGAATATATCTGACTAGTAAGAATCTTCAAACCTATGTATTGATATCTCTCTGTAAGTGAGTCAAGGGGGTGTAAAGCGGCATAAACACAGCCGTGAAAAGCAGCTAAACCCCATTATAAAAATAAATTACTTTTCAAAACCCGTGAAACAAAGGCAGTGAAAGAGAGAGAAATTCTTACAAAATTCGTTCAGGGGCTGTGATGCAACCTGGATTGACCATATCTAGACCCACAGCTGATTGAGACATAAGGGTGGACACTCTTGGGGCTGAGAGGTTCGGTGAGGTTGGGTGAGCCAACGCAGACCCTTTCAAGTAATACTGCATGGTACCCATCCCATGGGTCCCAAATCTCCAGGTTCAAGGGCATCTTCCTACGTCGAAAACAGGCATGAGAAACCCAGAAGATGGTACACGGTGTGATCGGGAAAGGTTTCTAAAACGCACCTCATTTCTCATCTCCTTTGCTCGGGTTCGCCATTCCAGCCGATTTACTAGCCATCTCCCTCCTTGGAGAATCAGCACCTTTAACCTCCTGTTCCGTACAGGTTGCAATTTGTCCTGAGGATGAACGGGAAGAGGGGGAACCAATGAGAGACTAGCTCTAGGTGTTGGGACAGGCACAGGTCACTCTATTTTCCCATCAGGAAGAAGAATTAAGCACAAGCTCAGCCTGCCCCCCAGAACCAGAAGAGGGCCTGAAGCAATCCTGCGCTTTTGCGGCCAGCTCCCAAAAAAGCGAGTTGAAAAATGGAGCTCAGGGGCACTGCAATTCACAAACCTGCAGAGTTTTAAATGATACCTCTCGTCCACAAATATATTAAGGGAAGGCAACGAAGAGGCTTTGAAAGCAAGGCAGAATTGCAGGAAACAGATTTCAGGAGGTAGATTCGAATCGCCTTGAAAGCACATGAAAAGCGGCAAAACGTGGACAATGATGCCCTTGGCCAAAAAGGGCGTATGCGTTTTTTCCTGAATATATTCAGGAAAAAACGCATACGCCCTTTTTGGCCAACCAAGCAACCTGGAAAGGCCAATCAGCGCTCCAAAGAAGTCTCGCTTCCCAGCGGGCAAAAGGGCCATGCGGAAAAAAGTGTCCAAACCAGAAATGCAGGACCGGCCATGGAGAAATGGGAGCCTTGCTACGCTGATGGGTGGGATGTAAATTGCCAACAGCCACTCTGGAGAAGTGTACGGTGTGTTCTGAAACATCTAAAAAACACAGCTTGGAGAGCATAGGGCACTTCCACTCATGGGCGTATAAATTGGGAAAACTAAAAATCAGCAAGACACAGGCACCCCAAAGTTTAGGGCTGCTCTGTTGACAAGAACCCCCACTTCATTACACCTTAAATATCCTAGGAAAGAGAAAAATGGATAAAGAAGTTGGGGTCCTCATGTACAATGGAATATCACTCAGCCATGAAATCAACGTCATAAGGCTAGTAGCAGCACGATGAGTGGATTTAGGTACGACGATTCTAAGTGAAATAAGTCACACAGAAAAAGACACTTATCATAAGATATCACTTCTAGAGGGAATGTAAAACCCGCTACACTTGAACTGAATTGCAAAACAGAACAGAGTCACACATTTAGGAAACACACTATGGCTGCTGAACGGGAAAGGTGAGGTGGGGTGATGCATAAAACAAGGGTTTCAAATTAGCTCAGATACCGTTCCATAAACCCAATATGTAAGAGACAAGACCTATTCCTTTTTCAGTGAACTGGACTCAACACCCCCTATTCACCGCACAAGAATATATCTGACTAGTAAGAATCTTCAAACCTATGTATTGATATCTCTCTGTAAGTGAGTCAAGGGGGTGTAAAGCGGCATAAACACAGCCGTGAAAAGCAGCTAAACCCCATTATAAAAATAAATTACTTTTCAAAACCCGTGAAACAAAGGCAGTGAAAGAGAGAGAAATTCTTACAAAATTCGTTCAGGGGCTGTGATGCAACCTGGATTGACCATATCTAGACCCACAGCTGATTGAGACATAAGGGTGGACACTCTTGGGGCTGAGAGGTTCGGTGAGGTTGGGTGAGCCAACGCAGACCCTTTCAAGTAATACTGCATGGTACCCATCCCATGGGTCCCAAATCTCCAGGTTCAAGGGCATCTTCCTACGTCGAAAACAGGCATGAGAAACCCAGAAGATGGTACACGGTGTGATTGGGAAAGGTTTCTAAAACGCACCTCATTTCTCATCTCCTTTGCTCGGGTTCGCCATTCCAGCCGATTTACTAGCCATCTCCCTCCTTGGAGAATCAGCACCTTTAACCTCCTGTTCCGTACAGGTTGCAATTTGTCCTGAGGATGAACGGGAAGAGGGGGAACCAATGAGAGACTAGCTCTAGGTGTTGGGACAGGCACAGGTCACTCTATTTTCCCATCAGGAAGAAGAATTAAGCACAAGCTCAGCCTGCCCCCCAGAACCAGAAGAGGGCCTGAAGCAATCCTGCGCTTTTGCGGCCAGCTCCCAAAAAAGCGAGTTGAAAAATGGAGCTCAGGGGCACTGCAATTCACAAACCTGCAGAGTTTTAAATGATACCTCTCGTCCACAAATATATTAAGGGAAGGCAACGAAGAGGCTTTGAAAGCAAGGCAGAATTGCAGGAAACAGATTTCAGGAGGTAGATTCGAATCGCCTTGAAAGCACATGAAAAGCGGCAAAACGTGGACAATGATGCCCTTGGCCAAAAAGGGCGTATGCGTTTTTTCCTGAATATATTCAGGAAAAAACGCATACGCCCTTTTTGGCCAACCAAGCAACCTGGAAAGGCCAATCAGCGCTCCAAAGAAGTCTCGCTTCCCAGCGGGCAAAAGGGCCATGCGGAAAAAAGTGTCCAAACCAGAAATGCAGGACCGGCCATGGAGAAATGGGAGCCTTGCTACGCTGATGGGTGGGATGTAAATTGCCAACAGCCACTCTGGAGAAGTGTACGGTGTGTTCTGAAACATCTAAAAAACACAGCTTGGAGAGCATAGGGCACTTCCACTCATGGGCGTATAAATTGGGAAAACTAAAAATCAGCAAGACACAGGCACCCCAAAGTTTAGGGCTGCTCTGTTGACAAGAACCCCCACTTCATTACACCTTAAATATCCTAGGAAAGAGAAAAATGGATAAAGAAGTTGGGGTCCTCATGTACAATGGAATATCACTCAGCCATGAAATCAACGTCATAAGGCTAGTAGCAGCACGATGAGTGGATTTAGGTACGACGATTCTAAGTGAAATAAGTCACACAGAAAAAGACACTTATCATAAGATATCACTTCTAGAGGGAATGTAAAACCCGCTACACTTGAACTGAATTGCAAAACAGAACAGAGTCACACATTTAGGAAACACACTATGGCTGCTGAACGGGAAAGGTGAGGTGGGGTGATGCATAAAACAAGGGTTTCAAATTAGCTCAGATACCGTTCCATAAACCCAATATGTAAGAGACAAGACCTATTCCTTTTTCAGTGAACTGGACTCAACACCCCCTATTCACCGCACAAGAATATATCTGACTAGTAAGAATCTTCAAACCTATGTATTGATATCTCTCTGTAAGTGAGTCAAGGGGGTGTAAAGCGGCATAAACACAGCCGTGAAAAGCAGCTAAACCCCATTATAAAAATAAATTACTTTTCAAAACCCGTGAAACAAAGGCAGTGAAAGAGAGAGAAATTCTTACAAAATTCGTTCAGGGGCTGTGATGCAACCTGGATTGACCATATCTAGACCCACAGCTGATTGAGACATAAGGGTGGACACTCTTGGGGCTGAGAGGTTCGGTGAGGTTGGGTGAGCCAACGCAGACCCTTTCAAGTAATACTGCATGGTACCCATCCCATGGGTCCCAAATCTCCAGGTTCAAGGGCATCTTCCTACGTCGAAAACAGGCATGAGAAACCCAGAAGATGGTACACCGTGTGATCGGGAAAGGTTTCTAAAACGCACCTCATTTCTCATCTCCTTTGCTCGGGTTCGCCATTCCAGCCGATTTACTAGCCATCTCCCTCCTTGGAGAATCAGCACCTTTAACCTCCTGTTCCGTACAGGTTGCAATTTGTCCTGAGGATGAACGGGAAGAGGGGGAACCAATGAGAGACTAGCTCTAGGTGTTGGGACAGGCACAGGTCACTCTATTTTCCCATCAGGAAGAAGAATTAAGCACAAGCTCAGCCTGCCCCCCAGAACCAGAAGAGGGCCTGAAGCAATCCTGCGCTTTTGCGGCCAGCTCCCAAAAAAGCGAGTTGAAAAATGGAGCTCAGGGGCACTGCAATTCACAAACCTGCAGAGTTTTAAATGATACCTCTCGTCCACAAATATATTAAGGGAAGGCAACGAAGAGGCTTTGAAAGCAAGGCAGAATTGCAGGAAACAGATTTCAGGAGGTAGATTCGAATCGCCTTGAAAGCACATGAAAAGCGGCAAAACGTGGACAATGATGCCCTTGGCCAAAAAGGGCGTATGGCGTTTTTTCCTGAATATATTCAGGAAAAAACGCATACGCCCTTTTTGGCCAACCAAGCAACCTGGAAAGGCCAATCAGCGCTCCAAAGAAGTCTCGCTTCCCAGCGGGCAAAAGGGCCATGCGGAAAAAAGTGTCCAAACCAGAAATGCAGGACCGGCCATGGAGAAATGGGAGCCTTGCTACGCTGATGGGTGGGATGTAAATTGCCAACAGCCACTCTGGAGAAGTGTACGGTGTGTTCTGAAACATCTAAAAAACACAGCTTGGAGAGCATAGGGCACTTCCACTCATGGGCGTATAAATTGGGAAAACTAAAAATCAGCAAGACACAGGCACCCCAAAGTTTAGGGCTGCTCTGTTGACAAGAACCCCCACTTCATTACACCTTAAATATCCTAGGAAAGAGAAAAATGGATAAAGAAGTTGGGGTCCTCATGTACAATGGAATATCACTCAGCCATGAAATCAACGTCATAAGGCTAGTAGCAGCACGATGAGTGGATTTAGGTACGACGATTCTAAGTGAAATAAGTCACACAGAAAAAGACACTTATCATAAGATATCACTTAGAGAGGGAATGTAAAAACCGCTACACTTGAACTGAATTGCAAAACAGAACAGAGTCACACATTTAGGAAACACACTATGGCTGCTGAACGGGAAAGGTGAGGTGGGGTGATGCATAAAACAAGGGTTTCAAATTAGCTCAGATACCGTTCCATAAACCCAATATGTAAGAGACAAGACCTATTCCTTTTTCAGTGAACTGGACTCAACACCCCCTATTCACCGCACAAGAATATATCTGACTAGTAAGAATCTTCAAACCTATGTATTGATATCTCTCTGTAAGTGAGTCAAGGGGGTGTAAAGCGGCATAAACACAGCCGTGAAAAGCAGCTAAACCCCATTATAAAAATAAATTACTTTTCAAAACCCGTGAAACAAAGGCAGTGAAAGAGAGAGAAATTCTTACAAAATTCGTTCAGGGGCTGTGATGCAACCTGGATTGACCATATCTAGACCCACAGCTGATTGAGACATAAGGGTGGACACTCTTGGGGCTGAGAGGTTCGGTGAGGTTGGGTGAGCCAACGCAGACCCTTTCAAGTAATACTGCATGGTACCCATCCCATGGGTCCCAAATCTCCAGGTTCAAGGGCATCTTCCTACGTCGAAAACAGGCATGAGAAACCCAGAAGATGGTACACGGTGTGATCGGGAAAGGTTTCTAAAACGCACCTCATTTCTCATCTCCTTTGCTCGGGTTCGCCATTCCAGCCGATTTACTAGCCATCTCCCTCCTTGGAGAATCAGCACCTTTAACCTCCTGTTCCGTACAGGTTGCAATTTGTCCTGAGGATGAACGGGAAGAGGGGGAACCAATGAGAGACTAGCTCTAGGTGTTGGGACAGGCACAGGTCACTCTATTTTCCCATCAGGAAGAAGAATTAAGCACAAGCTCAGCCTGCCCCCCAGAACCAGAAGAGGGCCTGAAGCAATCCTGCGCTTTTGCGGCCAGCTCCCAAAAAAGCGAGTTGAAAAATGGAGCTCAGGGGCACTGCAATTCACAAACCTGCAGAGTTTTAAATGATACCTCTCGTCCACAAATATATTAAGGGAAGGCAACGAAGAGGCTTTGAAAGCAAGGCAGAATTGCAGGAAACAGATTTCAGGAGGTAGATTCGAATCGCCTTGAAAGCACATGAAAAGCGGCAAAACGTGGACAATGATGCCCTTGGCCAAAAAGGGCGTATGCGTTTTTTCCTGAATATATTCAGGAAAAAACGCATACGCCCTTTTTGGCCAACCAAGCAACCTGGAAAGGCCAATCAGCGCTCCAAAGAAGTCTCGCTTCCCAGCGGGCAAAAGGGCCATGCGGAAAAAAGTGTCCAAACCAGAAATGCAGGACCGGCCATGGAGAAATGGGAGCCTTGCTACGCTGATGGGTGGGATGTAAATTGCCAACAGCCACTCTGGAGAAGTGTACGGTGTGTTCTGAAACATCTAAAAAACACAGCTTGGAGAGCATAGGGCACTTCCACTCATGGGCGTATAAATTGGGAAAACTAAAAATCAGCAAGACACAGGCACCCCAAAGTTTAGGGCTGCTCTGTTGACAAGAACCCCCACTTCATTACACCTTAAATATCCTAGGAAAGAGAAAAATGGATAAAGAAGTTGGGGTCCTCATGTACAATGGAATATCACTCAGCCATGAAATCAACGTCATAAGGCTAGTAGCAGCACGATGAGTGGATTTAGGTACGACGATTCTAAGTGAAATAAGTCACACAGAAAAAGACACTTATCATAAGATATCACTTCTAGAGGGAATGTAAAACCCGCTACACTTGAACTGAATTGCAAAACAGAACAGAGTCACACATTTAGGAAACACACTATGGCTGCTGAACGGGAAAGGTGAGGTGGGGTGATGCATAAAACAAGGGTTTCAAATTAGCTCAGATACCGTTCCATAAACCCAATATGTAAGAGACAAGACCTATTCCTTTTTCAGTGAACTGGACTCAACACCCCCTATTCACCGCACAAGAATATATCTGACTAGTAAGAATCTTCAAACCTATGTATTGATATCTCTCTGTAAGTGAGTCAAGGGGGTGTAAAGCGGCATAAACACAGCCGTGAAAAGCAGCTAAACCCCATTATAAAAATAAATTACTTTTCAAAACCCGTGAAACAAAGACAGTGAAAGAGAGAGAAATTCTTACAAAATTCGTTCACGGGCTGTGATGCAACCTGGATTCACCATATCTAGACCCACAGCTGATTGAGACATAAGGGTGGACACTCTTGGGGCTGAGAGTTTCGGTGAGGTTGGGTGAGCCAACGCAGACCCTTTCAAGTAATACTGCATGGTACCCATCCCATGGGTCCCAAATCTCCAGGTTCAAGGGCATCTTCCTACGTCGAAAACAGGCATGAGAAACCCAGAAGATGGTACACCGTGTGATCGGGAAAGGTTTCTAAAACGCACCTCATTTCTCATCTCCTTGGCTCGGGTTCGCCATTCCAGCCGATTTACTAGCCATCTCCCTCCTTGGAGAATCAGCACCTTTAACCTCCTGTTCCGTACAGGTTGCAATTTGTCCTGAGGATGAACGGGAAGAGGGGGAACCAATGAGAGACTAGCTCTAGGTGTTGGGACAGGCACAGGTCACTCTATTTTCCCATCAGGAAGAAGAATTAAGCACAAGCTCAGCCTGCCCCCCAGAACCAGAAGAGGGCCTGAAGCAATCCTGCGCTTTTGCGGCCAGCTCCCAAAAAAGCGAGTTGAAAAATGGAGCTCAGGGGCACTGCAATTCACAAACCTGCAGAGTTTTAAATGATACCTCTCGTCCACAAATATATTAAGGGAAGGCAACGAAGAGGCTTTGAAAGCAAGGCAGAATTGCAGGAAACAGATTTCAGGAGGTAGATTCGAATCGCCTTGAAAGCACATGAAAAGCGGCAAAACGTGGACAATGATGCCCTTGGCCAAAAAGGGCGTATGCGTTTTTTCCTGAATATATTCAGGAAAAAACGCATACGCCCTTTTTGGCCAACCAAGCAACCTGGAAAGGCCAATCAGCGCTCCAAAGAAGTCTCGCTTCCCAGCGGGCAAAAGGGCCATGCGGAAAAAAGTGTCCAAACCAGAAATGCAGGACCGGCCATGGAGAAATGGGAGCCTTGCTACGCTGATGGGTGGGATGTAAATTGCCAACAGCCACTCTGGAGAAGTGTACGGTGTGTTCTGAAACATCTAAAAAACACAGCTTGGAGAGCATAGGGCACTTCCACTCATGGGCGTATAAATTGGGAAAACTAAAAATCAGCAAGACACAGGCACCCCAAAGTTTAGGGCTGCTCTGTTGACAAGAACCCCCACTTCATTACACCTTAAATATCCTAGGAAAGAGAAAAATGGATAAAGAAGTTGGGGTCCTCATGTACAATGGAATATCACTCAGCCATGAAATCAACGTCATAAGGCTAGTAGCAGCACGATGAGTGGATTTAGGTACGACGATTCTAAGTGAAATAAGTCACACAGAAAAAGACACTTATCATAAGATATCACTTCTAGAGGGAATGTAAAACCCGCTACACTTGAACTGAATTGCAAAACAGAACAGAGTCACACATTTAGGAAACACACTATGGCTGCTGAACGGGAAAGGTGAGGTGGGGTGATGCATAAAACAAGGGTTTCAAATTAGCTCAGATACCGTTCCATAAACCCAATATGTAAGAGACAAGACCTATTCCTTTTTCAGTGAACTGGACTCAACACCCCCTATTCACCGCACAAGAATATATCTGACTAGTAAGAATCTTCAAACCTATGTATTGATATCTCTCTGTAAGTGAGTCAAGGGGGTGTAAAGCGGCATAAACACAGCCGTGAAAAGCAGCTAAACCCCATTATAAAAATAAATTACTTTTCAAAACCCGTGAAACAAAGGCAGTGAAAGAGAGAGAAATTCTTACAAAATTCGTTCAGGGGCTGTGATGCAACCTGGATTGACCATATCTAGACCCACAGCTGATTGAGACATAAGGGTGGACACTCTTGGGGCTGAGAGGTTCGGTGAGGTTGGGTGAGCCAACGCAGACCCTTTCAAGTAATACTGCATGGTACCCATCCCATGGGTCCCAAATCTCCAGGTTCAAGGGCATCTTCCTACGTCGAAAACAGGCATGAGAAACCCAGAAGATGGTACACGGTGTGATTGGGAAAGGTTTCTAAAACGCACCTCATTTCTCATCTCCTTTGCTCGGGTTCGCCATTCCAGCCGATTTACTAGCCATCTCCCTCCTTGGAGAATCAGCACCTTTAACCTCCTGTTCCGTACAGGTTGCAATTTGTCCTGAGGATGAACGGGAAGAGGGGGAACCAATGAGAGACTAGCTCTAGGTGTTGGGACAGGCACAGGTCACTCTATTTTCCCATCAGGAAGAAGAATTAAGCACAAGCTCAGCCTGCCCCCCAGAACCAGAAGAGGGCCTGAAGCAATCCTGCGCTTTTGCGGCCAGCTCCCAAAAAAGCGAGTTGAAAAATGGAGCTCAGGGGCACTGCAATTCACAAACCTGCAGAGTTTTAAATGATACCTCTCGTCCACAAATATATTAAGGGAAGGCAACGAAGAGGCTTTGAAAGCAAGGCAGAATTGCAGGAAACAGATTTCAGGAGGTAGATTCGAATCGCCTTGAAAGCACATGAAAAGCGGCAAAACGTGGACAATGATGCCCTTGGCCAAAAAGGGCGTATGCGTTTTTTCCTGAATATATTCAGGAAAAAACGCATACGCCCTTTTTGGCCAACCAAGCAACCTGGAAAGGCCAATCAGCGCTCCAAAGAAGTCTCGCTTCCCAGCGGGCAAAAGGGCCATGCGGAAAAAAGTGTCCAAACCAGAAATGCAGGACCGGCCATGGAGAAATGGGAGCCTTGCTACGCTGATGGGTGGGATGTAAATTGCCAACAGCCACTCTGGAGAAGTGTACGGTGTGTTCTGAAACATCTAAAAAACACAGCTTGGAGAGCATAGGGCACTTCCACTCATGGGCGTATAAATTGGGAAAACTAAAAATCAGCAAGACACAGGCACCCCAAAGTTTAGGGCTGCTCTGTTGACAAGAACCCCCACTTCATTACACCTTAAATATCCTAGGAAAGAGAAAAATGGATAAAGAAGTTGGGGTCCTCATGTACAATGGAATATCACTCAGCCATGAAATCAACGTCATAAGGCTAGTAGCAGCACGATGAGTGGATTTAGGTACGACGATTCTAAGTGAAATAAGTCACACAGAAAAAGACACTTATCATAAGATATCACTTCTAGAGGGAATGTAAAACCCGCTACACTTGAACTGAATTGCAAAACAGAACAGAGTCACACATTTAGGAAACACACTATGGCTGCTGAACGGGAAAGGTGAGGTGGGGTGATGCATAAAACAAGGGTTTCAAATTAGCTCAGATACCGTTCCATAAACCCAATATGTAAGAGACAAGACCTATTCCTTTTTCAGTGAACTGGACTCAACACCCCCTATTCACCGCACAAGAATATATCTGACTAGTAAGAATCTTCAAACCTATGTATTGATATCTCTCTGTAAGTGAGTCAAGGGGGTGTAAAGCGGCATAAACACAGCCGTGAAAAGCAGCTAAACCCCATTATAAAAATAAATTACTTTTCAAAACCCGTGAAACAAAGGCAGTGAAAGAGAGAGAAATTCTTACAAAATTCGTTCAGGGGCTGTGATGCAACCTGGATTGACCATATCTAGACCCACAGCTGATTGAGACATAAGGGTGGACACTCTTGGGGCTGAGAGGTTCGGTGAGGTTGGGTGAGCCAACGCAGACCCTTTCAAGTAATACTGCATGGTACCCATCCCATGGGTCCCAAATCTCCAGGTTCAAGGGCATCTTCCTACGTCGAAAACAGGCATGAGAAACCCAGAAGATGGTACACCGTGTGATCGGGAAAGGTTTCTAAAACGCACCTCATTTCTCATCTCCTTTGCTCGGGTTCGCCATTCCAGCCGATTTACTAGCCATCTCCCTCCTTGGAGAATCAGCACCTTTAACCTCCTGTTCCGTACAGGTTGCAATTTGTCCTGAGGATGAACGGGAAGAGGGGGAACCAATGAGAGACTAGCTCTAGGTGTTGGGACAGGCACAGGTCACTCTATTTTCCCATCAGGAAGAAGAATTAAGCACAAGCTCAGCCTGCCCCCCAGAACCAGAAGAGGGCCTGAAGCAATCCTGCGCTTTTGCGGCCAGCTCCCAAAAAAGCGAGTTGAAAAATGGAGCTCAGGGGCACTGCAATTCACAAACCTGCAGAGTTTTAAATGATACCTCTCGTCCACAAATATATTAAGGGAAGGCAACGAAGAGGCTTTGAAAGCAAGGCAGAATTGCAGGAAACAGATTTCAGGAGGTAGATTCGAATCGCCTTGAAAGCACATGAAAAGCGGCAAAACGTGGACAATGATGCCCTTGGCCAAAAAGGGCGTATGGCGTTTTTTCCTGAATATATTCAGGAAAAAACGCATACGCCCTTTTTGGCCAACCAAGCAACCTGGAAAGGCCAATCAGCGCTCCAAAGAAGTCTCGCTTCCCAGCGGGCAAAAGGGCCATGCGGAAAAAAGTGTCCAAACCAGAAATGCAGGACCGGCCATGGAGAAATGGGAGCCTTGCTACGCTGATGGGTGGGATGTAAATTGCCAACAGCCACTCTGGAGAAGTGTACGGTGTGTTCTGAAACATCTAAAAAACACAGCTTGGAGAGCATAGGGCACTTCCACTCATGGGCGTATAAATTGGGAAAACTAAAAATCAGCAAGACACAGGCACCCCAAAGTTTAGGGCTGCTCTGTTGACAAGAACCCCCACTTCATTACACCTTAAATATCCTAGGAAAGAGAAAAATGGATAAAGAAGTTGGGGTCCTCATGTACAATGGAATATCACTCAGCCATGAAATCAACGTCATAAGGCTAGTAGCAGCACGATGAGTGGATTTAGGTACGACGATTCTAAGTGAAATAAGTCACACAGAAAAAGACACTTATCATAAGATATCACTTAGAGAGGGAATGTAAAAACCGCTACACTTGAACTGAATTGCAAAACAGAACAGAGTCACACATTTAGGAAACACACTATGGCTGCTGAACGGGAAAGGTGAGGTGGGGTGATGCATAAAACAAGGGTTTCAAATTAGCTCAGATACCGTTCCATAAACCCAATATGTAAGAGACAAGACCTATTCCTTTTTCAGTGAACTGGACTCAACACCCCCTATTCACCGCACAAGAATATATCTGACTAGTAAGAATCTTCAAACCTATGTATTGATATCTCTCTGTAAGTGAGTCAAGGGGGTGTAAAGCGGCATAAACACAGCCGTGAAAAGCAGCTAAACCCCATTATAAAAATAAATTACTTTTCAAAACCCGTGAAACAAAGGCAGTGAAAGAGAGAGAAATTCTTACAAAATTCGTTCAGGGGCTGTGATGCAACCTGGATTGACCATATCTAGACCCACAGCTGATTGAGACATAAGGGTGGACACTCTTGGGGCTGAGAGGTTCGGTGAGGTTGGGTGAGCCAACGCAGACCCTTTCAAGTAATACTGCATGGTACCCATCCCATGGGTCCCAAATCTCCAGGTTCAAGGGCATCTTCCTACGTCGAAAACAGGCATGAGAAACCCAGAAGATGGTACACGGTGTGATCGGGAAAGGTTTCTAAAACGCACCTCATTTCTCATCTCCTTTGCTCGGGTTCGCCATTCCAGCCGATTTACTAGCCATCTCCCTCCTTGGAGAATCAGCACCTTTAACCTCCTGTTCCGTACAGGTTGCAATTTGTCCTGAGGATGAACGGGAAGAGGGGGAACCAATGAGAGACTAGCTCTAGGTGTTGGGACAGGCACAGGTCACTCTATTTTCCCATCAGGAAGAAGAATTAAGCACAAGCTCAGCCTGCCCCCCAGAACCAGAAGAGGGCCTGAAGCAATCCTGCGCTTTTGCGGCCAGCTCCCAAAAAAGCGAGTTGAAAAATGGAGCTCAGGGGCACTGCAATTCACAAACCTGCAGAGTTTTAAATGATACCTCTCGTCCACAAATATATTAAGGGAAGGCAACGAAGAGGCTTTGAAAGCAAGGCAGAATTGCAGGAAACAGATTTCAGGAGGTAGATTCGAATCGCCTTGAAAGCACATGAAAAGCGGCAAAACGTGGACAATGATGCCCTTGGCCAAAAAGGGCGTATGCGTTTTTTCCTGAATATATTCAGGAAAAAACGCATACGCCCTTTTTGGCCAACCAAGCAACCTGGAAAGGCCAATCAGCGCTCCAAAGAAGTCTCGCTTCCCAGCGGGCAAAAGGGCCATGCGGAAAAAAGTGTCCAAACCAGAAATGCAGGACCGGCCATGGAGAAATGGGAGCCTTGCTACGCTGATGGGTGGGATGTAAATTGCCAACAGCCACTCTGGAGAAGTGTACGGTGTGTTCTGAAACATCTAAAAAACACAGCTTGGAGAGCATAGGGCACTTCCACTCATGGGCGTATAAATTGGGAAAACTAAAAATCAGCAAGACACAGGCACCCCAAAGTTTAGGGCTGCTCTGTTGACAAGAACCCCCACTTCATTACACCTTAAATATCCTAGGAAAGAGAAAAATGGATAAAGAAGTTGGGGTCCTCATGTACAATGGAATATCACTCAGCCATGAAATCAACGTCATAAGGCTAGTAGCAGCACGATGAGTGGATTTAGGTACGACGATTCTAAGTGAAATAAGTCACACAGAAAAAGACACTTATCATAAGATATCACTTCTAGAGGGAATGTAAAACCCGCTACACTTGAACTGAATTGCAAAACAGAACAGAGTCACACATTTAGGAAACACACTATGGCTGCTGAACGGGAAAGGTGAGGTGGGGTGATGCATAAAACAAGGGTTTCAAATTAGCTCAGATACCGTTCCATAAACCCAATATGTAAGAGACAAGACCTATTCCTTTTTCAGTGAACTGGACTCAACACCCCCTATTCACCGCACAAGAATATATCTGACTAGTAAGAATCTTCAAACCTATGTATTGATATCTCTCTGTAAGTGAGTCAAGGGGGTGTAAAGCGGCATAAACACAGCCGTGAAAAGCAGCTAAACCCCATTATAAAAATAAATTACTTTTCAAAACCCGTGAAACAAAGGCAGTGAAAGAGAGAGAAATTCTTAAAAAATTCGTTCAGGGGCTGTGATGCAACCTGGATTGACCATATCTAGACCCACAGCTGATTGAGACATAAGGGTGGACACTCTTGGGGCTGAGAGGTTCGGTGAGGTTGGGTGAGCCAACGCAGACCCTTTCAAGTAATACTGCATGGTTCCCATCCCATGGGTCCCAAATCTCCAGGTTCAAGGGCATCTTCCTACGTCGAAAACAGGCATGAGAAACCCAGAAGATGGTACACCGTGTGATCGGGAAAGGTTTCTAAAACGCACCTCATTTCTCATCTCCTTTGCTCGGGTTCGCCATTCCAGCCGATTTACTAGCCATCTCCCTCCTTGGAGAATCAGCACCTTTAACCTCCTGTTCCGTACAGGTTGCAATTTGTCCTGAGGATGAACGGGAAGAGGGGGAACCAATGAGAGACTAGCTCTAGGTGTTGGGACAGGCACAGGACACTCTATTTTCCCATCAGGAAGAAGAATTAAGCACAAGCTCAGCCTGCCCCCCAGAACCAGAAGAGGGCCTGAAGCAATCCTGCGCTTTTGCGGCCAGCTCCCAAAAAAGCGAGTTGAAAAATGGAGCTCAGGGGCACTGCAATTCACAAACCTGCAGAGTTTTAAATGATACCTCTCGTCCACAAATATATTAAGGGAAGGCAACGAAGAGGCTTTGAAAGCAAGGCAGAATTGCAGGAAACAGATTTCAGGAGGTAGATTCGAATCGCCTTGAAAGCACATGAAAAGCGGCAAAACGTGGACAATGATGCCCTTGGCCAAAAAGGGCGTATGCGTTTTTTCCTGAATATATTCAGGAAAAAACGCATACGTCCTTTTTGGCCAACCAAGCAACCTGGAAAGGCCAATCAGCGCTCCAAAGAAGTCTCGCTTCCCAGCGGGCAAAAGGGCCATGCGGAAAAAAGTGTCCAAACCAGAAATGCAGGACCGGCCATGGAGAAATGGGAGCCTTGCTACGCTGATGGGTGGGATGTAACTTGCCAACAGCCACTCTGGAGAAGTGTACGGTGTGTTCTGAAACATCTAAAAAACACAGCTTGGAGAGCATAGGGCACTTCCACTCATGGGCGTATAAATTGGGAAAACTAAAAATCAGCAAGACACAGGCACCCCAAAGTTTAGGGCTGCTCTGTTGACAAGAACCCCCACTTCATTACACCTTAAATATCCTAGGAAAGAGAAAAATGGATAAAGAAGTTGGGGTCCTCATGTACAATGGAATATCACTCAGCCATGAAATCAACGTCATAAGGCTAGTAGCAGCACGATGAGTGGATTTAGGTACGACGATTCTAAGTGAAATAAGTCACACAGAAAAAGACACTTATCATAAGATATCACTTCTAGAGGGAATGTAAAACCCGCTACACTTGAACTGAATTGCAAAACAGAACAGAGTCACACATTTAGGAAACACACTATGGCTGCTGAACGGGAAAGGTGAGGTGGGGTGATGCATAAAACAAGGGTTTCAAATTAGCTCAGATACCGTTCCATAAACCCAATATGTAAGAGACAAGACCTATTCCTTTTTCAGTGAACTGGACTCAACACCCCCTATTCACCGCACAAGAATATATCTGACTAGTAAGAATCTTCAAACCTATGTATTGATATCTCTCTGTAAGTGAGTCAAGGGGGTGTAAAGCGGCATAAACACAGCCGTGAAAAGCAGCTAAACCCCATTATAAAAATAAATTACTTTTCAAAACCCGTGAAACAAAGGCAGTGAAAGAGAGAGAAATTCTTACAAAATTCGTTCAGGGGCTGTGATGCAACCTGGATTGACCATATCTAGACCCACAGCTGATTGAGACATAAGGGTGGACACTCTTGGGGCTGAAAGGTTCGGTGAGGTTGGGTGAGCCAACGCAGACCCTTTCAAGTAATACTGCATGGTACCCATCCCATGGGTCCCAAATCTCCAGGTTCAAGGGCATCTTCCTACGTCGAAAACAGGCATGAGAAACCCAGAAGATGGTACACCGTGTGATCGGGAAAGGTTTCTAAAACGCACCTCATTTCTCATCTCCTTTGCTCGGGTTCGCCATTCCAGCCGATTTACTAGCCATCTCCCTCCTTGGAGAATCAGCACCTTTAACCTCCTGTTCCGTACAGGTTGCAATTTGTCCTGAGGATGAACGGGAAGAGGGGGAACCAATGAGAGACTAGCTCTAGGTGTTGGGACAGGCACAGGACACTCTATTTTCCCATCAGGAAGAAGAATTAAGCACAAGCTCAGCCTGCCCCCCAGAACCAGAAGAGGGCCTGAAGCAATCCTGCGCTTTTGCGGCCAGCTCCCAAAAAAGCGAGTTGAAAAATGGAGCTCAGGGGCACTGCAATTCACAAACCTGCAGAGTTTTAAATGATACCTCTCGTCCACAAATATATTAAGGGAAGGCAACGAAGAGGCTTTGAAAGCAAGGCAGAATTGCAGGAAACAGATTTCAGGAGGTAGATTCGAATCGCCTTGAAAGCACATGAAAAGCGGCAAAACGTGGACAATGATGCCCTTGGCCAAAAAGGGCGTATGCGTTTTTTCCTGAATATATTCAGGAAAAAACGCATACGCCCTTTTTGGCCAACCAAGCAACCTGGAAAGGCCAATCAGCGCTCCAAAGAAGTCTCGCTTCCCAGCGGGCAAAAGGGCCATGCGGAAAAAAGTGTCCAAACCAGAAATGCAGAACCGGCCATGGAGAAATGGGAGCCTTGCTACGCTGATGGGTGGGATGTAAATTGCCAACAGCCACTCTGGAGAAGTGTACGGTGTGTTCTGAAACATCTAAAAAACACAGCTTGGAGAGCATAGGGCACTTCCACTCATGGGCGTATAAATTGGGAAAACTAAAAATCAGCAAGACACAGGCACCCCAAAGGTTAGGGCTGCTCTGTTGACAAGAACCCCCACTTCATTACACCTTAAATATCCTAGGAAAGAGAAAAATGGATAAAGAAGTTGGGGTCCTCATGTACAATGGAATATCACTCAGCCATGAAATCAACGTCATAAGGCTAGTAGCAGCACGATGAGTGAATTTAGGTACGACGATTCTAAGTGAAATAAGTCACACAGAAAAAGACACTTATCATAAGATATCACTTAGAGAGGGAATGTAAAACCCGCTACACTTGAACTGAATTGCAAAACAGAACAGAGTCACACATTTAGGAAACACACTATGGCTGCTGAACGGGAAAGGTGAGGTGGGGTGATGCATAAAACAAGGGTTTCAAATTAGCTCAGATACCGTTCCATAAACCCAATATGTAAGAGACAAGACCTATTCCTTTTTCAGTGAACTGGACTCAACACCCCCTATTCACCGCACAAGAATATATCTGACTAGTAAGAATCTTCAAACCTATGTATTGATATCTCTCTGTAAGTGAGTCAAGGGGGTGTAAAGCGGCATAAACACAGCCGTGAAAAGCAGCTAAACCCCATTATAAAAATAAATTACTTTTCAAAACCCGTGAAACAAAGGCAGTGAAAGAGAGAGAAATTCTTACAAAATTCGTTCAGGGGCTGTGATGCAACCTGGATTGACCATATCTAGACCCACAGCTGATTGAGACATAAGGGTGGACACTCTTGGGGCTGAGAGGTTCGGTGAGGTTGGGTGAGCCAACGCAGACCCTTTCAAGTAATACTGCATGGTTCCCATCCCATGGGTCCCAAATCTCCAGGTTCAAGGGCATCTTCCTACGTCGAAAACAGGCATGAGAAACCCAGAAGATGGTACACGGTGTGATCGGGAAAGGTTTCTAAAACGCACCTCATTTCTCATCTCCTTTGCTCGGGTTCGCCATTCCAGCCGATTTACTAGCCATCTCCCTCCTTGGAGAATCAGCACCTTTAACCTCCTGTTCCGTACAGGTTGCAATTTGTCCTGAGGATGAACGGGAAGAGGGGGAACCAATGAGAGACTAGCTCTAGGTGTTGGGACAGGCACAGGTCACTCTATTTTCCCATCAGGAAGAAGAATTAAGCACAAGCTCAGCCTGCCCCCCAGAACCAGAAGAGGGCCTGAAGCAATCCTGCGCTTTTGCGGCCAGCTCCCAAAAAAGCGAGTTGAAAAATGGAGCTCAGGGGCACTGCAATTCACAAACCTGCAGAGTTTTAAATGATACCTCTCGTCCACAAATATATTAAGGGAAGGCAACGAAGAGGCTTTGAAAGCAAGGCAGAATTGCAGGAAACAGATTTCAGGAGGTAGATTCGACTCGCCTTGAAAGCACATGAAAAGCGGCAAAACGTGGACAATGATGCCCTTGGCCAAAAAGGGCGTATGCGTTTTTTCCTGAATATATTCAGGAAAAAACGCATACGCCCTTTTTGGCCAACCAAGCAACCTGGAAAGGCCAATCAGCGCTCCAAAGAAGTCTCGCTTCCCAGCGGGCAAAAGGGCCATGCGGAAAAAAGTGTCCAAACCAGAAATGCAGGACCGGCCATGGAGAAATGGGAGCCTTGCTACGCTGATGGGTGGGATGTAAATTGCCAACAGCCACTCTGGAGAAGTGTACGGTGTGTTCTGAAACATCTAAAAAACACAGCTTGGAGAGCATAGGGCACTTCCACTCATGGGCGTATAAATTGGGAAAACTAAAAATCAGCAAGACACAGGCACCCCAAAGTTTAGGGCTGCTCTGTTGACAAGAACCCCCACTTCATTACACCTTAAATATCCTAGGAAAGAGAAAAATGGATAAAGAAGTTGGGGTCCTCATGTACAATGGAATATCACTCAGCCATGAAATCAACGTCATAAGGCTAGTAGCAGCACGATGAGTGGATTTAGGTACGACGATTCTAAGTGAAATAAGTCACACAGAAAAAGACACTTATCATAAGATATCACTTCTAGAGGGAATGTAAAACCCGCTACACTTGAACTGAATTGCAAAACAGAACAGAGTCACACATTTAGGAAACACACTATGGCTGCTGAACGGGAAAGGTGAGGTGGGGTGATGCATAAAACAAGGGTTTCAAATTAGCTCAGATACCGTTCCATAAACCCAATATGTAAGAGACAAGACCTATTCCTTTTTCAGTGAACTGGACTCAACACCCCCTATTCACCGCACAAGAATATATCTGACTAGTAAGAATCTTCAAACCTATGTATTGATATCTCTCTGTAAGTGAGTCAAGGGGGTGTAAAGCGGCATAAACACAGCCGTGAAAAGCAGCTAAACCCCATTATAAAAATAAATTACTTTTCAAAACCCGTGAAACAAAGGCAGTGAAAGAGAGAGAAATTCTTACAAAATTCGTTCAGGGGCTGTGATGCAACCTGGATTGACCATATCTAGACCCACAGCTGATTGAGACATAAGGGTGGACACTCTTGGGGCTGAGAGGTTCGGTGAGGTTGGGTGAGCCAACGCAGACCCTTTCAAGTAATACTGCATGGTACCCATCCCATGGGTCCCAAATCTCCAGGTTCAAGGGCATCTTCCTACGTCGAAAACAGGCATGAGAAACCCAGAAGATGGTACACGGTGTGATCGGGAAAGGTTTCTAAAACGCACCTCATTTCTCATCTCCTTTGCTCGGGTTCGCCATTCCAGCCGATTTACTAGCCATCTCCCTCCTTGGAGAATCAGCACCTTTAACCTCCTGTTCCGTACAGGTTGCAATTTGTCCTGAGGATGAACGGGAAGAGGGGGAACCAATGAGAGACTAGCTCTAGGTGTTGGGACAGGCACAGGTCACTCTATTTTCCCATCAGGAAGAAGAATTAAGCACAAGCTCAGCCTGCCCCCCAGAACCAGAAGAGGGCCTGAAGCAATCCTGCGCTTTTGCGGCCAGCTCCCAAAAAAGCGAGTTGAAAAATGGAGCTCAGGGGCACTGCAATTCACAAACCTGCAGAGTTTTAAATGATACCTCTCGTCCACAAATATATTAAGGGAAGGCAACGAAGAGGCTTTGAAAGCAAGGCAGAATTGCAGGAAACAGATTTCAGGAGGTAGATTCGAATCGCCTTGAAAGCACATGAAAAGCGGCAAAACGTGGACAATGATGCCCTTGGCCAAAAAGGGCGTATGCGTTTTTTCCTGAATATATTCAGGAAAAAACGCATACGCCCTTTTTGGCCAACCAAGCAACCTGGAAAGGCCAATCAGCGCTCCAAAGAAGTCTCGCTTCCCAGCGGGCAAAAGGGCCATGCGGAAAAAAGTGTCCAAACCAGAAATGCAGGACCGGCCATGGAGAAATGGGAGCCTTGCTACGCTGATGGGTGGGATGTAAATTGCCAACAGCCACTCTGGAGAAGTGTACGGTGTGTTCTGAAACATCTAAAAAACACAGCTTGGAGAGCATAGGGCACTTCCACTCATGGGCGTATAAATTGGGAAAACTAAAAATCAGCAAGACACAGGCACCCCAAAGTTTAGGGCTGCTCTGTTGACAAGAACCCCCACTTCATTACACCTTAAATATCCTAGGAAAGAGAAAAATGGATAAAGAAGTTGGGGTCCTCATGTACAATGGAATATCACTCAGCCATGAAATCAACGTCATAAGGCTAGTAGCAGCACGATGAGTGGATTTAGGTACGACGATTCTAAGTGAAATAAGTCACACAGAAAAAGACACTTATCATAAGATATCACTTCTAGAGGGAATGTAAAACCCGCTACACTTGAACTGAATTGCAAAACAGAACAGAGTCACACATTTAGGAAACACACTATGGCTGCTGAACGGGAAAGGTGAGGTGGGGTGATGCATAAAACAAGGGTTTCAAATTAGCTCAGATACCGTTCCATAAACCCAATATGTAAGAGACAAGACCTATTCCTTTTTCAGTGAACTGGACTCAACACCCCCTATTCACCGCACAAGAATATATCTGACTAGTAAGAATCTTCAAACCTATGTATTGATATCTCTCTGTAAGTGAGTCAAGGGGGTGTAAAGCGGCATAAACACAGCCGTGAAAAGCAGCTAAACCCCATTATAAAAATAAATTACTTTTCAAAACCCGTGAAACAAAGGCAGTGAAAGAGAGAGAAATTCTTACAAAATTCGTTCAGGGGCTGTGATGCAACCTGGATTGACCATATCTAGACCCACAGCTGATTGAGACATAAGGGTGGACACTCTTGGGGCTGAGAGGTTCGGTGAGGTTGGGTGAGCCAACGCAGACCCTTTCAAGTAATACTGCATGGTACCCATCCCATGGGTCCCAAATCTCCAGGTTCAAGGGCATCTTCCTACGTCGAAAACAGGCATGAGAAACCCAGAAGATGGTACACCGTGTGATCGGGAAAGGTTTCTAAAACGCACCTCATTTCTCATCTCCTTTGCTCGGGTTCGCCATTCCAGCCGATTTACTAGCCATCTCCCTCCTTGGAGAATCAGCACCTTTAACCTCCTGTTCCGTACAGGTTGCAATTTGTCCTGAGGATGAACGGGAAGAGGGGGAACCAATGAGAGACTAGCTCTAGGTGTTGGGACAGGCACAGGTCACTCTATTTTCCCATCAGGAAGAAGAATTAAGCACAAGCTCAGCCTGCCCCCCAGAACCAGAAGAGGGCCTGAAGCAATCTTGCGCTTTTGCGGCCAGCTCCCAAAAAAGCGAGTTGAAAAATGGAGCTCAGGGGCACTGCAATTCACAAACCTGCAGAGTTTTAAATGATACCTCTCGTCCACAAATATATTAAGGGAAGGCAACGAAGAGGCTTTGAAAGCAAGGCAGAATTGCAGGAAACAGATTTCAGGAGGTAGATTCGAATCGCCTTGAAAGCACATGAAAAGCGGCAAAACGTGGACAATGATGCCCTTGGCCAAAAAGGGCGTATGCGTTTTTTCCTGAATATATTCAGGAAAAAACGCATACGTCCTTTTTGGCCAACCAAGCAACCTGGAAAGGCCAATCAGCGCTCCAAAGAAGTCTCGCTTCCCAGCGGGCAAAAGGGCCATGCGGAAAAAAGTGTCCAAACCAGAAATGCAGGACCGGCCATGGAGAAATGGGAGCCTTGCTACGCTGATGGGTGGGATGTAACTTGCCAACAGCCACTCTGGAGAAGTGTACGGTGTGTTCTGAAACATCTAAAAAACACAGCTTGGAGAGCATAGGGCACTTCCACTCATGGGCGTATAAATTGGGAAAACTAAAAATCAGCAAGACACAGGCACCCCAAAGTTTAGGGCTGCTCTGTTGACAAGAACCCCCACTTCATTACACCTTAAATATCCTAGGAAAGAGAAAAATGGATAAAGAAGTTGGGGTCCTCATGTACAATGGAATATCACTCAGCCATGAAATCAACGTCATAAGGCTAGTAGCAGCACGATGAGTGGATTTAGGTACGACGATTCTAAGTGAAATAAGTCACACAGAAAAAGACACTTATCATAAGATATCACTTCTAGAGGGAATGTAAAACCCGCTACACTTGAACTGAATTGCAAAACAGAACAGAGTCACACATTTAGGAAACACACTATGGCTGCTGAACGGGAAAGGTGAGGTGGGGTGATGCATAAAACAAGGGTTTCAAATTAGCTCAGATACCGTTCCATAAACCCAATATGTAAGAGACAAGACCTATTCCTTTTTCAGTGAACTGGACTCAACACCCCCTATTCACCGCACAAGAATATATCTGACTAGTAAGAATCTTCAAACCTATGTATTGATATCTCTCTGTAAGTGAGTCAAGGGGGTGTAAAGCGGCATAAACACAGCCGTGAAAAGCAGCTAAACCCCATTATAAAAATAAATTACTTTTCAAAACCCGTGAAACAAAGGCAGTGAAAGAGAGAGAAATTCTTACAAAATTCGTTCAGGGGCTGTGATGCAACCTGGATTGACCATATCTAGACCCACAGCTGATTGAGACATAAGGGTGGACACTCTTGGGGCTGAAAGGTTCGGTGAGGTTGGGTGAGCCAACGCAGACCCTTTCAAGTAATACTGCATGGTACCCATCCCATGGGTCCCAAATCTCCAGGTTCAAGGGCATCTTCCTACGTCGAAAACAGGCATGAGAAACCCAGAAGATGGTACACCGTGTGATCGGGAAAGGTTTCTAAAACGCACCTCATTTCTCATCTCCTTTGCTCGGGTTCGCCATTCCAGCCGATTTACTAGCCATCTCCCTCCTTGGAGAATCAGCACCTTTAACCTCCTGTTCCGTACAGGTTGCAATTTGTCCTGAGGATGAACGGGAAGAGGGGGAACCAATGAGAGACTAGCTCTAGGTGTTGGGACAGGCACAGGACACTCTATTTTCCCATCAGGAAGAAGAATTAAGCACAAGCTCAGCCTGCCCCCCAGAACCAGAAGAGGGCCTGAAGCAATCCTGCGCTTTTGTGGCCAGCTCCCAAAAAAGCGAGTTGAAAAATGGAGCTCAGGGGCACTGCAATTCACAAACCTGCAGAGTTTTAAATGATACCTCTCGTCCACAAATATATTAAGGGAAGGCAACGAAGAGGCTTTGAAAGCAAGGCAGAATTGCAGGAAACAGATTTCAGGAGGTAGATTCGAATCGCCTTGAAAGCACATGAAAAGCGGCAAAACGTGGACAATGATGCCCTTGGCCAAAAAGGGCGTATGCGTTTTTTCCTGAATATATTCAGGAAAAAACGCATACGCCCTTTTTGGCCAACCAAGCAACCTGGAAAGGCCAATCAGCGCTCCAAAGAAGTCTCGCTTCCCAGCGGGCAAAAGGGCCATGCGGAAAAAAGTGTCCAAACCAGAAATGCAGAACCGGCCATGGAGAAATGGGAGCCTTGCTACGCTGATGGGTGGGATGTAAATTGCCAACAGCCACTCTGGAGAAGTGTACGGTGTGTTCTGAAACATCTAAAAAACACAGCTTGGAGAGCATAGGGCACTTCCACTCATGGGCGTATAAATTGGGAAAACTAAAAATCAGCAAGACACAGGCACCCCAAAGGTTAGGGCTGCTCTGTTGACAAGAACCCCCACTTCATTACACCTTAAATATCCTAGGAAAGAGAAAAATGGATAAAGAAGTTGGGGTCCTCATGTACAATGGAATATCACTCAGCCATGAAATCAACGTCATAAGGCTAGTAGCAGCACGATGAGTGAATTTAGGTACGACGATTCTAAGTGAAATAAGTCACACAGAAAAAGACACTTATCATAAGATATCACTTAGAGAGGGAATGTAAAACCCGCTACACTTGAACTGAATTGCAAAACAGAACAGAGTCACACATTTAGGAAACACACTATGGCTGCTGAACGGGAAAGGTGAGGTGGGGTGATGCATAAAACAAGGGTTTCAAATTAGCTCAGATACCGTTCCATAAACCCAATATGTAAGAGACAAGACCTATTCCTTTTTCAGTGAACTGGACTCAACACCCCCTATTCACCGCACAAGAATATATCTGACTAGTAAGAATCTTCAAACCTATGTATTGATATCTCTCTGTAAGTGAGTCAAGGGGGTGTAAAGCGGCATAAACACAGCCGTGAAAAGCAGCTAAACCCCATTATAAAAATAAATTACTTTTCAAAACCCGTGAAACAAAGGCAGTGAAAGAAAGAGAAATTCTTACAAAATTCGTTCAGGGGCTGTGATGCAACCTGGATTGACCATATCTAGACCCACAGCTGATTGAGACATAAGGGTGGACACTCTTGGGGCTGAGAGGTTCGGTGAGGTTGGGTGAGCCAACGCAGACCCTTTCAAGTAATACTGCATGGTTCCCATCCCATGGGTCCCAAATCTCCAGGTTCAAGGGCATCTTCCTACGTCGAAAACAGGCATGAGAAACCCAGAAGATGGTACACGGTGTGATCGGGAAAGGTTTCTAAAACGCACCTCATTTCTCATCTCCTTTGCTCGGGTTCGCCATTCCAGCCGATTTACTAGCCATCTCCCTCCTTGGAGAATCAGCACCTTTAACCTCCTGTTCCGTACAGGTTGCAATTTGTCCTGAGGATGAACGGGAAGAGGGGGAACCAATGAGAGACTAGCTCTAGGTGTTGGGACAGGCACAGGTCACTCTATTTTCCCATCAGGAAGAAGAATTAAGCACAAGCTCAGCCTGCCCCCCAGAACCAGAAGAGGGCCTGAAGCAATCCTGCGCTTTTGCGGCCAGCTCCCAAAAAAGCGAGTTGAAAAATGGAGCTCAGGGGCACTGCAATTCACAAACCTGCAGAGTTTTAAATGATACCTCTCGTCCACAAATATATTAAGGGAAGGCAACGAAGAGGCTTTGAATGCAAGGCAGAATTGCAGGAAACAGATTTCAGGAGGTAGATTCGAATCGCCTAGAAAGCACATGAAAAGCGGCAAAACGTGGACAATGATGCCCTTGGCCAAAAAGGGCGTATGCGTTTTTTCCTGAATATATTCAGGAAAAAACGCATACGTCCTTTTTGGCCAACCAAGCAACCTGGAAAGGCCAATCAGCGCTCCAAAGAAGTCTCGCTTCCCAGCGGGCAAAAGGGCCATGCGGAAAAAAGTGTCCAAACCAGAAATGCAGGACCGGCCATGGAGAAATGGGAGCCTTGCTACGCTGATGGGTGGGATGTAAATTGCCAACAGCCACTCTGGAGAAGTGTACGGTGTGTTCTGAAACATCTAAAAAACACAGCTTGGAGAGCAGAGGGCACTTCCACTCATGGGCGTATAAATTGGGAAAACTAAAAATCAGCAAGACACAGGCACCCCAAAGTTTAGGGCTGCTCTGTTGACAAGAACCCCCACTTCATTACACCTTAAATATCCTAGGAAAGAGAAAAATGGATAAAGAAGTTGGGGTCCTCATGTACAATGGAATATCACTCAGCCATGAAATCAACGTCATAAGGCTAGTAGCAGCACGATGAGTGGATTTAGGTACGACGATTCTAAGTGAAATAAGTCACACAGAAAAAGACACTTATCATAAGATATCACTTCTAGAGGGAATGTAAAACCCGCTACACTTGAACTGAATTGCAAAACAGAACAGAGTCACACATTTAGGAAACACACTATGGCTGCTGAACGGGAAAGGTGAGGTGGGGTGATGCATAAAACAAGGGTTTCAAATTAGCTCAGATACCGTTCCATAAACCCAATATGTAAGAGACAAGACCTATTCCTTTTTCAGTGAACTGGACTCAACACCCCCTATTCACCGCACAAGAATATATCTGACTAGTAAGAATCTTCAAACCTATGTATTGATATCTCTCTGTAAGTGAGTCAAGGGGGTGTAAAGCGGCATAAACACAGCCGTGAAAAGCAGCTAAACCCCATTATAAAAATAAATTACTTTTCAAAACCCGTGAAACAAAGGCAGTGAAAGAGAGAGAAATTCTTACAAAATTCGTTCAGGGGCTGTGATGCAACCTGGATTGACCATATCTAGACCCACAGCTGATTGAGACATAAGGGTGGACACTCTTGGGGCTGAGAGGTTCGGTGAGGTTGGGTGAGCCAACGCAGACCCTTTCAAGTAATACTGCATGGTACCCATCCCATGGGTCCCAAATCTCCAGGTTCAAGGGCATCTTCCTACGTCGAAAACAGGCATGAGAAACCCAGAAGATGGTACACCGTGTGATCGGGAAAGGTTTCTAAAACGCACCTCATTTCTCATCTCCTTTGCTCGGGTTCGCCATTCCAGCCGATTTACTAGCCATCTCCCTCCTTGGAGAATCAGCACCTTTAACCTCCTGTTCCGTACAGGTTGCAATTTGTCCTGAGGATGAACGGGAAGAGGGGAACCAATGAGAGACTAGCTCTAGGTGTTGGGACAGGCACAGGTCACTCTATTTTCCCATCAGGAAGAAGAATTAAGCACAAGCTCAGCCTGCCCCCCAGAACCAGAAGAGGGCCTGAAGCAATCCTGCGCTTTTGCGGCCAGCTCCCAAAAAAGCGAGTTGAAAAATGGAGCTCAGGGGCACTGCAATTCACAAACCTGCAGAGTTTTAAATGATACCTCTCGTCCACAAATATATTAAGGGAAGGCAACGAAGAGGCTTTGAAAGCAAGGCAGAATTGCAGGAAACAGATTTCAGGAGGTAGATTCGAATCGCCTTGAAAGCACATGAAAAGCGGCAAAACGTGGACAATGATGCCCTTGGCCAAAAAGGGCGTATGCGTTTTTTCCTGAATATATTCAGGAAAAAACGCATACGTCCTTTTTGGCCAACCAAGCAACCTGGAAAGGCCAATCAGCGCTCCAAAGAAGTCTCGCTTCCCAGCGGGCAAAAGGGCCATGCGGAAAAAAGTGTCCAAACCAGAAATGCAGGACCGGCCATGGAGAAATGGGAGCCTTGCTACGCTGATGGGTGGGATGTAAATTGCCAACAGCCACTCTGGAGAAGTGTACGGTGTGTTCTGAAACATCTAAAAAACACAGCTTGGAGAGCAGAGGGCACTTCCACTCATGGGCGTATAAATTGGGAAAACTAAAAATCAGCAAGACACAGGCACCCCAAAGTTTAGGGCTGCTCTGTTGACAAGAACCCCCACTTCATTACACCTTAAATATCCTAGGAAAGAGAAAAATGGATAAAGAAGTTGGGGTCCTCATGTACAATGGAATATCACTCAGCCATGAAATCAACGTCATAAGGCTAGTAGCAGCACGATGAGTGGATTTAGGTACGACGATTCTAAGTGAAATAAGTCACACAGAAAAAGACACTTATCATAAGATATCACTTCTAGAGGGAATGTAAAACCCGCTACACTTGAACTGAATTGCAAAACAGAACAGAGTCACACATTTAGGAAACACACTATGGCTGCTGAACGGGAAAGGTGAGGTGGGGTGATGCATAAAACAAGGGTTTCAAATTAGCTCAGATACCGTTCCATAAACCCAATATGTAAGAGACAAGACCTATTCCTTTTTCAGTGAACTGGACTCAACACCCCCTATTCACCGCACAAGAATATATCTGACTAGTAAGAATCTTCAAACCTATGTATTGATATCTCTCTGTAAGTGAGTCAAGGGGGTGTAAAGCGGCATAAACACAGCCGTGAAAAGCAGCTAAACCCCATTATAAAAATAAATTACTTTTCAAAACCCGTGAAACAAAGGCAGTGAAAGAGAGAGAAATTCTTACAAAATTCGTTCAGGGGCTGTGATGCAACCTGGATTGACCATATCTAGACCCACAGCTGATTGAGACATAAGGGTGGACACTCTTGGGGCTGAGAGGTTCGGTGAGGTTGGGTGAGCCAACGCAGACCCTTTCAAGTAATACTGCATGGTACCCATCCCATGGGTCCCAAATCTCCAGGTTCAAGGGCATCTTCCTACGTCGAAAACAGGCATGAGAAACCCAGAAGATGGTACACGGTGTGATCGGGAAAGGTTTCTAAAACGCACCTCATTTCTCATCTCCTTTGCTCGGGTTCGCCATTCCAGCCGATTTACTAGCCATCTCCCTCCTTGGAGAATCAGCACCTTTAACCTCCTGTTCCGTACAGGTTGCAATTTGTCCTGAGGATGAACGGGAAGAGGGGGAACCAATGAGAGACTAGCTCTAGGTGTTGGGACAGGCACAGGTCACTCTATTTTCCCATCAGGAAGAAGAATTAAGCACAAGCTCAGCCTGCCCCCCAGAACCAGAAGAGGGCCTGAAGCAATCCTGCGCTTTTGCGGCCAGCTCCCAAAAAAGCGAGTTGAAAAATGGAGCTCAGGGGCACTGCAATTCACAAACCTGCAGAGTTTTAAATGATACCTCTCGTCCACAAATATATTAAGGGAAGGCAACGAAGAGGCTTTGAAAGCAAGGCAGAATTGCAGGAAACAGATTTCAGGAGGTAGATTCGAATCGCCTTGAAAGCACATGAAAAGCGGCAAAACGTGGACAATGATGCCCTTGGCCAAAAAGGGCGTATGCGTTTTTTCCTGAATATATTCAGGAAAAAACGCATACGTCCTTTTTGGCTAACCAAGCAACCTGGAAAGGCCAATCAGCGCTCCAAAGAAGTCTCGCTTCCCAGCGGGCAAAAGGGCCATGCGGAAAAAAGTGTCCAAACCAGAAATGCAGGACCGGCCATGGAGAAATGGGAGCCTTGCTACGCTGATGGGTGGGATGTAAATTGCCAACAGCCACTCTGGAGAAGTGTACGGTGTGTTCTGAAACATCTAAAAAACACAGCTTGGAGAGCAGAGGGCACTTCCACTCATGGGCATATAAATTGGGAAAACTAAAAATCAGCAAGACACAGGCACCCCAAAGTTTAGGGCTGCTCTGTTGACAAGAACCCCCACTTCATTACACCTTAAATATCCTAGGAAAGAGAAAAATGGATAAAGAAGTTGGGGTCCTCATGTACAATGGAATATCACTCAGCCATGAAATCAACGTCATAAGGCTAGTAGCAGCACGATGAGTGGATTTAGGTACGACGATTCTAAGTGAAATAAGTCACACAGAAAAAGACACTTATCATAAGATATCACTTCTAGAGGGAATGTAAAACCCGCTACACTTGAACTGAATTGCAAAACAGAACAGAGTCACACATTTAGGAAACACACTATGGCTGCTGAACGGGAAAGGTGAGGTGGGGTGATGCATAAAACAAGGGTTTCAAATTAGCTCAGATACCGTTCCATAAACCCAATATGTAAGAGACAAGACCTATTCCTTTTTCAGTGAACTGGACTCAACACCCCCTATTCACCGCACAAGAATATATCTGACTAGTAAGAATCTTCAAACCTATGTATTGATATCTCTCTGTAAGTGAGTCAAGGGGGTGTAAAGCGGCATAAACACAGCCGTGAAAAGCAGCTAAACCCCATTATAAAAATAAATTACTTTTCAAAACCCGTGAAACAAAGGCAGTGAAAGAGAGAGAAATTCTTACAAAATTCGTTCAGGGGCTGTGATGCAACCTGGATTGACCATATCTAGACCCACAGCTGATTGAGACATAAGGGTGGACACTCTTGGGGCTGAAAGGTTCGGTGAGGTTGGGTGAGCCAACGCAGACCCTTTCAAGTAATACTGCATGGTACCCATCCCATGGGTCCCAAATCTCCAGGTTCAAGGGCATCTTCCTACGTCGAAAACAGGCATGAGAAACCCAGAAGATGGTACACCGTGTGATCGGGAAAGGTTTCTAAAACGCACCTCATTTCTCATCTCCTTTGCTCGGGTTCGCCATTCCAGCCGATTTACTAGCCATCTCCCTCCTTGGAGAATCAGCACCTTTAACCTCCTGTTCCGTACAGGTTGCAATTTGTCCTGAGGATGAACGGGAAGAGTGGGAACCAATGAGAGACTAGCTCTAGGTGTTGGGACAGGCACAGGTCACTCTATTTTCCCATCAGGATGAAGAATTAAGCACAAGCTCAGCCTGCCCCCCAGAACCAGAAGAGGGCCTGAAGCAATCCTGCGCTTTTGTGGCCAGCTCCCAAAAAAGCGAGTTGAAAAATGGAGCTCAGGGGCACTGCAATTCACAAACCTGCAGAGTTTTAAATGATACCTCTCGTCCACAAATATATTAAGGGAAGGCAACGAAGAGGCTTTGAAAGCAAGGCAGAATTGCAGGAAACAGATTTCAGGAGGTAGATTCGAATCGCCTTGAAAGCACATGAAAAGCGGCAAAACGTGGACAATGATGCCCTTGGCCAAAAAGGGCGTATGCGTTTTTTCCTGAATATATTCAGGAAAAAACGCATACGCCCTTTTTGGCCAACCAAGCAACCTGGAAAGGCCAATCAGCGCTCCAAAGAAGTCTCGCTTCCCAGCGGGCAAAAGGGCCATGCGGAAAAAAGTGTCCAAACCAGAAATGCAGAACCGGCCATGGAGAAATGGGAGCCTTGCTACGCTGATGGGTGGGATGTAAATTGCCAACAGCCACTCTGGAGAAGTGTACGGTGTGTTCTGAAACATCTAAAAAACACAGCTTGGAGAGCATAGGGCACTTCCACTCATGGGCGTATAAATTGGGAAAACTAAAAATCAGCAAGACACAGGCACCCCAAAGTTTAGGGCTGCTCTGTTGACAAGAACCCCCACTTCATTACACCTTAAATATCCTAGGAAAGAGAAAAATGGATAAAGAAGTTGGGGTCCTCATGTACAATGGAATATCACTCAGCCATGAAATCAACGTCATAAGGCTAGTAGCAGCACGATGAGTGGATTTAGGTACGACGATTCTAAGTCAAATAAGTCACACAGAAAAAGACACTTATCATAAGATATCACTTCTAGAGGGAATGTAAAACCCGCTACACTTGAACTGAATTGCAAAACAGAACAGAGTCACACATTTAGGAAACACACTATGGCTGCTGAACGGGAAAGGTGAGGTGGGGTGATGCATAAAACAAGGGTTTCAAATTAGCTCAGATACCGTTCCATAAACCCAATATGTAAGAGACAAGACCTATTCCTTTTTCAGTGAACTGGACTCAACACCCCCTATTCACCGCACAAGAATATATCTGACTAGTAAGAATCTTCAAACCTATGTATTGATATCTCTCTGTAAGTGAGTCAAGGGGGTGTAAAGCGGCATAAACACAGCCGTGAAAAGCAGCTAAACCCCATTATAAAAATAAATTACTTTTCAAAACCCGTGAAACAAAGGCAGTGAAAGAGAGAGAAATTCTTACAAAATTCGTTCAGGGGCTGTGATGCAACCTGGATTGACCATATCTAGACCCACAGCTGATTGAGACATAAGGGTGGACACTCTTGGGGCTGAGAGGTTCGGTGAGGTTGGGTGAGCCAACGCAGACCCTTTCAAGTAATACTGCATGGTTCCCATCCCATGGGTCCCAAATCTCCAGGTTCAAGGGCATCTTCCTACGTCGAAAACAGGCATGAGAAACCCAGAAGATGGTACACGGTGTGATCGGGAAAGGTTTCTAAAACGCACCTCATTTCTCATCTCCTTTGCTCGGGTTCGCCATTCCAGCCGATTTACTAGCCATCTCCCTCCTTGGAGAATCAGCACCTTTAACCTCCTGTTCCGTACAGGTTGCAATTTGTCCTGAGGATGAACGGGAAGAGGGGGAACCAATGAGAGACTAGCTCTAGGTGTTGGGACAGGCACAGGTCACTCTATTTTCCCATCAGGAAGAAGAATTAAGCACAAGCTCAGGCTGCCCCCCAGAACCAGAAGAGGGCCTGAAGCAATCCTGCGCTTTTGCGGCCAGCTCCCAAAAAAGCGAGTTGAAAAATGGAGCTCAGGGGCACTGCAATTCACAAACCTGCAGAGTTTTAAATGATACCTCTCGTCCACAAATATATTAAGGGAAGGCAACGAAGAGGCTTTGAAAGCAAGGCAGAATTGCAGGAAACAGATTTCAGGAGGTAGATTCGAATCGCCTTGAAAGCACATGAAAAGCGGCAAAACGTGGACAATGATGCCCTTGGCCAAAAAGGGCGTATGCGTTTTTTCCTGAATATATTCAGGAAAAAACGCATACGCCCTTTTTGGCCAAGCAAGCAACCTGGAAAGGCCAATCAGCGCTCCAAAGAAGTCTCGCTTCCCAGCGGGCAAAAGGGCCATGCGGAAAAAAGTGTCCAAACCAGAAATGCAGAACCGGCCATGGAGAAATGGGAGCCTTGCTACGCTGATGGGTGGGATGTAAATTGCCAACAGCCACTCTGGAGAAGTGTACGGTGTGTTCTGAAACATCTAAAAAACACAGCTTGGAGAGCAGAGGGCACTTCCACTCATGGGCGTATAAATTGGGAAAACTAAAAATCAGCAAGACACAGGCACCCCAAAGTTTAGGGCTGCTCTGTTGACAAGAACCCCCACTTCATTACACCTTAAATATCCTAGGAAAGAGAAAAATGGATAAAGAAGTTGGGGTCCTCATGTACAATGGAATATCACTCAGCCATGAAATCAACGTCATAAGGCTAGTAGCAGCACGATGAGTGGATTTAGGTACGACGATTCTAAGTGAAATAAGTCACACAGAAAAAGACACTTATCATAAGATATCACTTCTAGAGGGAATGTAAAACCCGCTACACTTGAACTGAATTGCAAAACAGAACAGAGTCACACATTTAGGAAACACACTATGGCTGCTGAACGGGAAAGGTGAGGTGGGGTGATGCATAAAACAAGGGTTTCAAATTAGCTCAGATACCGTTCCATAAACCCAATATGTAAGAGACAAGACCTATTCCTTTTTCAGTGAACTGGACTCAACACCCCCTATTCACCGCACAAGAATATATCTGACTAGTAAGAATCTTCAAACCTATGTATTGATATCTCTCTGTAAGTGAGTCAAGGGGGTGTAAAGCGGCATAAACACAGCCGTGAAAAGCAGCTAAACCCCATTATAAAAATAAATTACTTTTCAAAACCCGTGAAACAAAGGCAGTGAAAGAGAGAGAAATTCTTACAAAATTCGTTCAGGGGCTGTGATGCAACCTGGATTGACCATATCTAGACCCACAGCTGATTGAGACATAAGGGTGGACACTCTTGGGGCTGAGAGGTTCGGTGAGGTTGGGTGAGCCAACGCAGACCCTTTCAAGTAATACTGCATGGTACCCATCCCATGGGTCCCAAATCTCCAGGTTCAAGGGCATCTTCCTACGTCGAAAACAGGCATGAGAAACCCAGAAGATGGTACACCGTGTGATCGGGAAAGGTTTCTAAAACGCACCTCATTTCTCATCTCCTTTGCTCGGGTTCGCCATTCCAGCCGATTTACTAGCCATCTCCCTCCTTGGAGAATCAGCACCTTTAACCTCCTGTTCCGTACAGGTTGCAATTTGTCCTGAGGATGAACGGGAAGAGGGGAACCAATGAGAGACTAGCTCTAGGTGTTGGGACAGGCACAGGTCACTCTATTTTCCCATCAGGAAGAAGAATTAAGCACAAGCTCAGCCTGCCCCCCAGAACCAGAAGAGGGCCTGAAGCAATCCTGCGCTTTTGCGGCCAGCTCCCAAAAAAGCGAGTTGAAAAATGGAGCTCAGGGGCACTGCAATTCACAAACCTGCAGAGTTTTAAATGATACCTCTCGTCCACAAATATATTAAGGGAAGGCAACGAAGAGGCTTTGAAAGCAAGGCAGAATTGCAGGAAACAGATTTCAGGAGGTAGATTCGAATCGCCTTGAAAGCACATGAAAAGCGGCAAAACGTGGACAATGATGCCCTTGGCCAAAAAGGGCGTATGCGTTTTTTCCTGAATATATTCAGGAAAAAACGCATACGTCCTTTTTGGCCAACCAAGCAACCTGGAAAGGCCAATCAGCGCTCCAAAGAAGTCTCGCTTCCCAGCGGGCAAAAGGGCCATGCGGAAAAAAGTGTCCAAACCAGAAATGCAGGACCGGCCATGGAGAAATGGGAGCCTTGCTACGCTGATGGGTGGGATGTAAATTGCCAACAGCCACTCTGGAGAAGTGTACGGTGTGTTCTGAAACATCTAAAAAACACAGCTTGGAGAGCAGAGGGCACTTCCACTCATGGGCGTATAAATTGGGAAAACTAAAAATCAGCAAGACACAGGCACCCCAAAGTTTAGGGCTGCTCTGTTGACAAGAACCCCCACTTCATTACACCTTAAATATCCTAGGAAAGAGAAAAATGGATAAAGAAGTTGGGGTCCTCATGTACAATGGAATATCACTCAGCCATGAAATCAACGTCATAAGGCTAGTAGCAGCACGATGAGTGGATTTAGGTACGACGATTCTAAGTGAAATAAGTCACACAGAAAAAGACACTTATCATAAGATATCACTTCTAGAGGGAATGTAAAACCCGCTACACTTGAACTGAATTGCAAAACAGAACAGAGTCACACATTTAGGAAACACACTATGGCTGCTGAACGGGAAAGGTGAGGTGGGGTGATGCATAAAACAAGGGTTTCAAATTAGCTCAGATACCGTTCCATAAACCCAATATGTAAGAGACAAGACCTATTCCTTTTTCAGTGAACTGGACTCAACACCCCCTATTCACCGCACAAGAATATATCTGACTAGTAAGAATCTTCAAACCTATGTATTGATATCTCTCTGTAAGTGAGTCAAGGGGGTGTAAAGCGGCATAAACACAGCCGTGAAAAGCAGCTAAACCCCATTATAAAAATAAATTACTTTTCAAAACCCGTGAAACAAAGGCAGTGAAAGAGAGAGAAATTCTTACAAAATTCGTTCAGGGGCTGTGATGCAACCTGGATTGACCATATCTAGACCCACAGCTGATTGAGACATAAGGGTGGACACTCTTGGGGCTGAGAGGTTCGGTGAGGTTGGGTGAGCCAACGCAGACCCTTTCAAGTAATACTGCATGGTACCCATCCCATGGGTCCCAAATCTCCAGGTTCAAGGGCATCTTCCTACGTCGAAAACAGGCATGAGAAACCCAGAAGATGGTACACGGTGTGATCGGGAAAGGTTTCTAAAACGCACCTCATTTCTCATCTCCTTTGCTCGGGTTCGCCATTCCAGCCGATTTACTAGCCATCTCCCTCCTTGGAGAATCAGCACCTTTAACCTCCTGTTCCGTACAGGTTGCAATTTGTCCTGAGGATGAACGGGAAGAGGGGGAACCAATGAGAGACTAGCTCTAGGTGTTGGGACAGGCACAGGTCACTCTATTTTCCCATCAGGAAGAAGAATTAAGCACAAGCTCAGCCTGCCCCCCAGAACCAGAAGAGGGCCTGAAGCAATCCTGCGCTTTTGCGGCCAGCTCCCAAAAAAGCGAGTTGAAAAATGGAGCTCAGGGGCACTGCAATTCACAAACCTGCAGAGTTTTAAATGATACCTCTCGTCCACAAATATATTAAGGGAAGGCAACGAAGAGGCTTTGAAAGCAAGGCAGAATTGCAGGAAACAGATTTCAGGAGGTAGATTCGAATCGCCTTGAAAGCACATGAAAAGCGGCAAAACGTGGACAATGATGCCCTTGGCCAAAAAGGGCGTATGCGTTTTTTCCTGAATATATTCAGGAAAAAACGCATACGTCCTTTTTGGCTAACCAAGCAACCTGGAAAGGCCAATCAGCGCTCCAAAGAAGTCTCGCTTCCCAGCGGGCAAAAGGGCCATGCGGAAAAAAGTGTCCAAACCAGAAATGCAGGACCGGCCATGGAGAAATGGGAGCCTTGCTACGCTGATGGGTGGGATGTAAATTGCCAACAGCCACTCTGGAGAAGTGTACGGTGTGTTCTGAAACATCTAAAAAACACAGCTTGGAGAGCAGAGGGCACTTCCACTCATGGGCATATAAATTGGGAAAACTAAAAATCAGCAAGACACAGGCACCCCAAAGTTTAGGGCTGCTCTGTTGACAAGAACCCCCACTTCATTACACCTTAAATATCCTAGGAAAGAGAAAAATGGATAAAGAAGTTGGGGTCCTCATGTACAATGGAATATCACTCAGCCATGAAATCAACGTCATAAGGCTAGTAGCAGCACGATGAGTGGATTTAGGTACGACGATTCTAAGTGAAATAAGTCACACAGAAAAAGACACTTATCATAAGATATCACTTCTAGAGGGAATGTAAAACCCGCTACACTTGAACTGAATTGCAAAACAGAACAGAGTCACACATTTAGGAAACACACTATGGCTGCTGAACGGGAAAGGTGAGGTGGGGTGATGCATAAAACAAGGGTTTCAAATTAGCTCAGATACCGTTCCATAAACCCAATATGTAAGAGACAAGACCTATTCCTTTTTCAGTGAACTGGACTCAACACCCCCTATTCACCGCACAAGAATATATCTGACTAGTAAGAATCTTCAAACCTATGTATTGATATCTCTCTGTAAGTGAGTCAAGGGGGTGTAAAGCGGCATAAACACAGCCGTGAAAAGCAGCTAAACCCCATTATAAAAATAAATTACTTTTCAAAACCCGTGAAACAAAGGCAGTGAAAGAGAGAGAAATTCTTACAAAATTCGTTCAGGGGCTGTGATGCAACCTGGATTGACCATATCTAGACCCACAGCTGATTGAGACATAAGGGTGGACACTCTTGGGGCTGAAAGGTTCGGTGAGGTTGGGTGAGCCAACGCAGACCCTTTCAAGTAATACTGCATGGTACCCATCCCATGGGTCCCAAATCTCCAGGTTCAAGGGCATCTTCCTACGTCGAAAACAGGCATGAGAAACCCAGAAGATGGTACACCGTGTGATCGGGAAAGGTTTCTAAAACGCACCTCATTTCTCATCTCCTTTGCTCGGGTTCGCCATTCCAGCCGATTTACTAGCCATCTCCCTCCTTGGAGAATCAGCACCTTTAACCTCCTGTTCCGTACAGGTTGCAATTTGTCCTGAGGATGAACGGGAAGAGTGGGAACCAATGAGAGACTAGCTCTAGGTGTTGGGACAGGCACAGGTCACTCTATTTTCCCATCAGGATGAAGAATTAAGCACAAGCTCAGCCTGCCCCCCAGAACCAGAAGAGGGCCTGAAGCAATCCTGCGCTTTTGTGGCCAGCTCCCAAAAAAGCGAGTTGAAAAATGGAGCTCAGGGGCACTGCAATTCACAAACCTGCAGAGTTTTAAATGATACCTCTCGTCCACAAATATATTAAGGGAAGGCAACGAAGAGGCTTTGAAAGCAAGGCAGAATTGCAGGAAACAGATTTCAGGAGGTAGATTCGAATCGCCTTGAAAGCACATGAAAAGCGGCAAAACGTGGACAATGATGCCCTTGGCCAAAAAGGGCGTATGCGTTTTTTCCTGAATATATTCAGGAAAAAACGCATACGCCCTTTTTGGCCAACCAAGCAACCTGGAAAGGCCAATCAGCGCTCCAAAGAAGTCTCGCTTCCCAGCGGGCAAAAGGGCCATGCGGAAAAAAGTGTCCAAACCAGAAATGCAGAACCGGCCATGGAGAAATGGGAGCCTTGCTACGCTGATGGGTGGGATGTAAATTGCCAACAGCCACTCTGGAGAAGTGTACGGTGTGTTCTGAAACATCTAAAAAACACAGCTTGGAGAGCATAGGGCACTTCCACTCATGGGCGTATAAATTGGGAAAACTAAAAATCAGCAAGACACAGGCACCCCAAAGTTTAGGGCTGCTCTGTTGACAAGAACCCCCACTTCATTACACCTTAAATATCCTAGGAAAGAGAAAAATGGATAAAGAAGTTGGGGTCCTCATGTACAATGGAATATCACTCAGCCATGAAATCAACGTCATAAGGCTAGTAGCAGCACGATGAGTGGATTTAGGTACGACGATTCTAAGTCAAATAAGTCACACAGAAAAAGACACTTATCATAAGATATCACTTCTAGAGGGAATGTAAAACCCGCTACACTTGAACTGAATTGCAAAACAGAACAGAGTCACACATTTAGGAAACACACTATGGCTGCTGAACGGGAAAGGTGAGGTGGGGTGATGCATAAAACAAGGGTTTCAAATTAGCTCAGATACCGTTCCATAAACCCAATATGTAAGAGACAAGACCTATTCCTTTTTCAGTGAACTGGACTCAACACCCCCTATTCACCGCACAAGAATATATCTGACTAGTAAGAATCTTCAAACCTATGTATTGATATCTCTCTGTAAGTGAGTCAAGGGGGTGTAAAGCGGCATAAACACAGCCGTGAAAAGCAGCTAAACCCCATTATAAAAATAAATTACTTTTCAAAACCCGTGAAACAAAGGCAGTGAAAGAGAGAGAAATTCTTACAAAATTCGTTCAGGGGCTGTGATGCAACCTGGATTGACCATATCTAGACCCACAGCTGATTGAGACATAAGGGTGGACACTCTTGGGGCTGAGAGGTTCGGTGAGGTTGGGTGAGCCAACGCAGACCCTTTCAAGTAATACTGCATGGTTCCCATCCCATGGGTCCCAAATCTCCAGGTTCAAGGGCATCTTCCTACGTCGAAAACAGGCATGAGAAACCCAGAAGATGGTACACCGTGTGATCGGGAAAGGTTTCTAAAACGCACCTCATTTCTCATCTCCTTTGCTCGGGTTCGCCATTCCAGCCGATTTACTAGCCATCTCCCTCCTTGGAGAATCAGCACCTTTAACCTCCTGTTCCGTACAGGTTGCAATTTGTCCTGAGGATGAACGGGAAGAGGGGGAACCAATGAGAGACTAGCTCTAGGTGTTGGGACAGGCACAGGTCACTCTATTTTCCCATCAGGAAGAAGAATTAAGCACAAGCTCAGCCTGCCCCCCAGAACCAGAAGAGGGCCTGAAGCAATCCTGCGCTTTTGCGGCCAGCTCCCAAAAAAGCGAGTTGAAAAATGGAGCTCAGGGGCACTGCAATTCACAAACCTGCAGAGTTTTAAATGATACCTCTCGTCCACAAATATATTAAGGGAAGGCAACGAAGAGGCTTTGAAAGCAAGGCAGAATTGCAGGAAACAGATTTCAGGAGGTAGATTCGAATCGCCTTGAAAGCACATGAAAAGCGGCAAAACGTGGACAATGATGCCCTTGGCCAAAAAGGGCGTATGCGTTTTTTCCTGAATATATTCAGGAAAAAACGCATACGCCCTTTTTGGCCAAGCAAGCAACCTGGAAAGGCCAATCAGCGCTCCAAAGAAGTCTCGCTTCCCAGCGGGCAAAAGGGCCATGCGGAAAAAAGTGTCCAAACCAGAAATGCAGAACCGGCCATGGAGAAATGGGAGCCTTGCTACGCTGATGGGTGGGATGTAAATTGCCAACAGCCACTCTGGAGAAGTGTACGGTGTGTTCTGAAACATCTAAAAAACACAGCTTGGAGAGCATAGGGCACTTCCACTCATGGGCGTATAAATTGGGAAAACTAAAAATCAGCAAGACACAGGCACCCCAAAGTTTAGGGCTGCTCTGTTGACAAGAACCCCCACTTCATTACACCTTAAATATCCTAGGAAAGAGAAAAATGGATAAAGAAGTTGGGGTCCTCATGTACAATGGAATATCACTCAGCCATGAAATCAACGTCATAAGGCTAGTAGCAGCACGATGAGTGGATTTAGGTACGACGATTCTAAGTGAAATAAGTCACACAGAAAAAGACACTTATCATAAGATATCACTTAGAGAGGGAATGTAAAACCCGCTACACTTGAACTGAATTGCAAAACAGAACAGAGTCACACATTTAGGAAACACACTATGGCTGCTGAACGGGAAAGGTGAGGTGGGGTGATGCATAAAACAAGGGTTTCAAATTAGCTCAGATACCGTTCCATAAACCCAATATGTAAGAGACAAGACCTATTCCTTTTTCAGTGAACTGGACTCAACACCCCCTATTCACCGCACAAGAATATATCTGACTAGTAAGAATCTTCAAACCTATGTATTGATATCTCTCTGTAAGTGAGTCAAGGGGGTGTAAAGCGGCATAAACACAGCCGTGAAAAGCAGCTAAACCCCATTATAAAAATAAATTACTTTTCAAAACCCGTGAAACAAAGGCAGTGAAAGAGAGAGAAATTCTTACAAAATTCGTTCAGGGGCTGTGATGCAACCTGGATTGACCATATCTAGACCCACAGCTGATTGAGACATAAGGGTGGACACTCTTGGGGCTGAGAGGTTCGGTGAGGTTGGGTGAGCCAACGCAGACCCTTTCAAGTAATACTGCATGGTTCCCATCCCATGGGTCCCAAATCTCCAGGTTCAAGGGCATCTTCCTACGTCGAAAACAGGCATGAGAAACCCAGAAGATGGTACACGGTGTGATCGGGAAAGGTTTCTAAAACGCACCTCATTTCTCATCTCCTTTGCTCGGGTTCGCCATTCCAGCCGATTTACTAGCCATCTCCCTCCTTGGAGAATCAGCACCTTTAACCTCCTGTTCCGTACAGGTTGCAATTTGTCCTGAGGATGAACGGGAAGAGGGGGAACCAATGAGAGACTAGCTCTAGGTGTTGGGACAGGCACAGGTCACTCTATTTTCCCATCAGGAAGAAGAATTAAGCACAAGCTCAGCCTGCCCCCCAGAACCAGAAGAGGGCCTGAAGCAATCCTGCGCTTTTGCGGCCAGCTCCCAAAAAAGCGAGTTGAAAAATGGAGCTCAGGGGCACTGCAATTCACAAACCTGCAGAGTTTTAAATGATACCTCTCGTCCACAAATATATTAAGGGAAGGCAACGAAGAGGCTTTGAAAGCAAGGCAGAATTGCAGGAAACAGATTTCAGGAGGTAGATTCGAATCGCCTTGAAAGCACATGAAAAGCGGCAAAACGTGGACAATGATGCCCTTGGCCAAAAAGGGCGTATGCGTTTTTTCCTGAATATATTCAGGAAAAAACGCATACGCCCTTTTTGGCCAACCAAGCAACCTGGAAAGGCCAATCAGCGCTCCAAAGAAGTCTCGCTTCCCAGCGGGCAAAAGGGCCATGCGGAAAAAAGTGTCCAAACCAGAAATGCAGGACCGGCCATGGAGAAATGGGAGCCTTGCTACGCTGATGGGTGGGATGTAAATTGCCAACAGCCACTCTGGAGAAGTGTACGGTGTGTTCTGAAACATCTAAAAAACACAGCTTGGAGAGCATAGGGCACTTCCACTCATGGGCGTATAAATTGGGACAACTAAAAATCAGCAAGACACAGGCACCCCAAAGTTTAGGGCTGCTCTGTTGACAAGAACCCCCACTTCATTACACCTTAAATATCCTAGGAAAGAGAAAAATGGATAAAGAAGTTGGGGTCCTCATGTACAATGGAATATCACTCAGCCATGAAATCAACGTCATAAGGCTAGTAGCAGCACGATGAGTGGATTTAGGTACGACGATTCTAAGTGAAATAAGTCACACAGAAAAAGACACTTATCATAAGATATCACTTCTAGAGGGAATGTAAAACCCGCTACACTTGAACTGAATTGCAAAACAGAACAGAGTCACACATTTAGGAAACACACTATGGCTGCTGAACGGGAAAGGTGAGGTGGGGTGATGCATAAAACAAGGGTTTCAAATTAGCTCAGATACCGTTCCATAAACCCAATATGTAAGAGACAAGACCTATTCCTTTTTCAGTGAACTGGACTCAACACCCCCTATTCACCGCACAAGAATATATCTGACTAGTAAGAATCTTCAAACCTATGTATTGATATCTCTCTGTAAGTGAGTCAAGGGGGTGTAAAGCGGCATAAACACAGCCGTGAAAAGCAGCTAAACCCCATTATAAAAATAAATTACTTTTCAAAACCCGTGAAACAAAGGCAGTGAAAGAGAGAGAAATTCTTACAAAATTCGTTCAGGGGCTGTGATGCAACCTGGATTGACCATATCTAGACCCACAGCTGATTGAGACATAAGGGTGGACACTCTTGGGGCTGAGAGGTTCGGTGAGGTTGGGTGAGCCAACGCAGACCCTTTCAAGTAATACTGCATGGTTCCCATCCCATGGGTCCCAAATCTCCAGGTTCAAGGGCATCTTCCTACGTCGAAAACAGGCATGAGAAACCCAGAAGATGGTACACGGTGTGATCGGGAAATGTTTCTAAAACGCACCTCATTTCTCATCTCCTTTGCTCGGGTTCGCCATTCCAGCCGATTTACTAGCCATCTCCCTCCTTGGAGAATCAGCACCTTTAACCTCCTGTTCCGTACAGGTTGCAATTTGTCCTGAGGATGAACGGGAAGAGGGGGAACCAATGAGAGACTAGCTCTAGGTGTTGGGACAGGCACAGGTCACTCTATTTTCCCATCAGGAAGAAGAATTAAGCACAAGCTCAGCCTGCCCCACAGAACCAGAAGAGGGCCTGAAGCAATCCTGCGCTTTTGCGGCCAGCTCCCAAAAAAGCGAGTTGAAAAATGGAGCTCAGGGGCACTGCAATTCACAAACCTGCAGAGTTTTAAATGATACCTCTCGTCCACAAATATATTAAGGGAAGGCAACGAAGAGGCTTTGAAAGCAAGGCAGAATTGCAGGAAACAGATTTCAGGAGGTAGATTCGAATCGCCTTGAAAGCACATGAAAAGCGGCAAAACGTGGACAATGATGCCCTTGGCCAAAAAGGGCGTATGCGTTTTTTCCTGAATATATTCAGGAAAAAACGCATACGCCCTTTTTGGCCAACCAAGCAACCTGGAAAGGCCAATCAGCGCTCCAAAGAAGTCTCGCTTCCCAGCGGGCAAAAGGGCCATGCGGAAAAAAGTGTCCAAACCAGAAATGCAGAACCGGCCATGGAGAAATGGGAGCCTTGCTACGCTGATGGGTGGGATGTAAATTGCCAACAGCCACTCTGGAGAAGTGTACGGTGTGTTCTGAAACATCTAAAAAACACAGCTTGGAGAGCATAGGGCACTTCCACTCATGGGCGTATAAATTGGGAAAACTAAAAATCAGCAAGACACAGGCACCCCAAAGTTTAGGGCTGCTCTGTTGACAAGAACCCCCACTTCATTACACCTTAAATATCCTAGGAAAGAGAAAAATGGATAAAGAAGTTGGGGTCCTCATGTACAATGGAATATCACTCAGCCATGAAATCAACGTCATAAGGCTAGTAGCAGCACGATGAGTGGATTTAGGTACGACGATTCTAAGTGAAATAAGTCACACAGAAAAAGACACTTATCATAAGATATCACTTCTAGAGGGAATGTAAAACCCGCTACACTTGAACTGAATTGCAAAACAGAACAGAGTCACACATTTAGGAAACACACTATGGCTGCTGAACGGGAAAGGTGAGGTGGGGTGATGCATAAAACAAGGGTTTCAAATTAGCTCAGATACCGTTCCATAAACCCAATATGTAAGAGACAAGACCTATTCCTTTTTCAGTGAACTGGACTCAACACCCCCTATTCACCGCACAAGAATATATCTGACTAGTAAGAATCTTCAAACCTATGTATTGATATCTCTCTGTAAGTGAGTCAAGGGGGTGTAAAGCGGCATAAACACAGCCGTGAAAAGCAGCTAAACCCCATTATAAAAATAAATTACTTTTCAAAACCCGTGAAACAAAGGCAGTGAAAGAGAGAGAAATTCTTACAAAATTCGTTCAGGGGCTGTGATGCAACCTGGATTGACCATATCTAGACCCACAGCTGATTGAGACATAAGGGTGGACACTCTTGGGGCTGAGAGGTTCGGTGAGGTTGGGTGAGCCAACGCAGACCCTTTCAAGTAATACTGCATGGTTCCCATCCCATGGGTCCCAAATCTCCAGGTTCAAGGGCATCTTCCTACGTCGAAAACAGGCATGAGAAACCCAGAAGATGGTACACGGTGTGATCGGGAAAGGTTTCTAAAACGCACCTCATTTCTCATCTCCTTTGCTCGGGTTCGCCATTCCAGCCGATTTACTAGCCATCTCCCTCCTTGGAGAATCAGCACCTTTAACCTCCTGTTCCGTACAGGTTGCAATTTGTCCTGAGGATGAACGGGAAGAGGGGGAACCAATGAGAGACTAGCTCTAGGTGTTGGGACAGGCACAGGTCACTCTATTTTCCCATCAGGAAGAAGAATTAAGCACAAGCTCAGCCTGCCCCCCAGAACCAGAAGAGGGCCTGAAGCAATCCTGCGCTTTTGCGGCCAGCTCCCAAAAAAGCGAGTTGAAAAATGGAGCTCAGGGGCACTGCAATTCACAAACCTGCAGAGTTTTAAATGATACCTCTCGTCCACAAATATATTAAGGGAAGGCAACGAAGAGGCTTTGAAAGCAAGGCAGAATTGCAGGAAACAGATTTCAGGAGGTAGATTCGAATCGCCTTGAAAGCACATGAAAAGCGGCAAAACGTGGACAATGATGCCCTTGGCCAAAAAGGGCGTATGCGTTTTTTCCTGAATATATTCAGGAAAAAACGCATACGCCCTTTTTGGCCAACCAAGCAACCTGGAAAGGCCAATCAGCGCTCCAAAGAAGTCTCGCTTCCCAGCGGGCAAAAGGGCCATGCGGAAAAAAGTGTCCAAACCAGAAATGCAGAACCGGCCATGGAGAAATGGGAGCCTTGCTACGCTGATGGGTGGGATGTAAATTGCCAACAGCCACTCTGGAGAAGTGTACGGTGTGTTCTGAAACATCTAAAAAACACAGCTTGGAGAGCATAGGGCACTTCCACTCATGGGCGTATAAATTGGGAAAACTAAAAATCAGCAAGACACAGGCACCCCAAAGTTTAGGGCTGCTCTGTTGACAAGAACCCCCACTTCATTACACCTTAAATATCCTAGGAAAGAGAAAAATGGATAAAGAAGTTGGGGTCCTCATGTACAATGGAATATCACTCAGCCATGAAATCAACGTCATAAGGCTAGTAGCAGCACGATGAGTGGATTTAGGTACGACGATTCTAAGTGAAATAAGTCACACAGAAAAAGACACTTATCATAAGATATCACTTCTAGAGGGAATGTAAAACCCGCTACACTTGAACTGAATTGCAAAACAGAACAGAGTCACACATTTAGGAAACACACTATGGCTGCTGAACGGGAAAGGTGAGGTGGGGTGATGCATAAAACAAGGGTTTCAAATTAGCTCAGATACCGTTCCATAAACCCAATATGTAAGAGACAAGACCTATTCCTTTTTCAGTGAACTGGACTCAACACCCCCTATTCACCGCACAAGAATATATCTGACTAGTAAGAATCTTCAAACCTATGTATTGATATCTCTCTGTAAGTGAGTCAAGGGGGTGTAAAGCGGTATAAACACAGCCGTGAAAAGCAGCTAAACCCCATTATAAAAATAAATTACTTTTCAAAACCCGTGAAACAAAGACAGTGAAAGAGAGAGAAATTCTTACAAAATTCGTTCAGGGGCTGTGATGCAACCTGGATTGACCATATCTAGACCCACAGCTGATTGAGACATAAGGGTGGACACTCTTGGGGCTGAGAGGTTCGGTGAGGTTGGGTGAGCCAACGCAGACCCTTTCAAGTAATACTGCATGGTACCCATCCCATGGGTCCCAAATCTCCAGGTTCAAGGGCATCTTCCTACGTCGAAAACAGGCATGAGAAACCCAGAAGATGGTACACCGTGTGATCGGGAAAGTTTTCTAAAACGCACCTCATTTCTCATCTCCTTTGCTCGGGTTCGCCATTCCAGCCGATTTACTAGCCATCTCCCTCCTTGGAGAATCAGCACCTTTAACCTCCTGTTCCGTACAGGTTGCAATTTGTCCTGAGGATGAACGGGAAGAGGGGGAACCAATGAGAGACTAGCTCTAGGTGTTGGGACAGGCACAGGTCACTCTATTTTCCCATCAGGAAGAAGAATTAAGCACAAGCTCAGCCTGCCCCCCAGAACCAGAAGAGGGCCTGAAGCAATCCTGCGCTTTTGCGGCCAGCTCCCAAAAAAGCGAGTTGAAAAATGGAGCTCAGGGGCACTGCAATTCACAAACCTGCAGAGTTTTAAATGATACCTCTCGTCCACAAATATATTAAGGGAAGGCAACGAAGAGGCTTTGAAAGCAAGGCAGAATTGCAGGAAACAGATTTCAGGAGGTAGATTCGAATCGCCTTGAAAGCACATGAAAAGCGGCAAAACGTGGACAATGATGCCCTTGGCCAAAAAGGGCGTATGCGTTTTTTCCTGAATATATTCAGGAAAAAACGCATACGTCCTTTTTGGCCAACCAAGCAACCTGGAAAGGCCAATCAGCGCTCCAAAGAAGTCTCGCTTCCCAGCGGGCAAAAGGGCCATGCGGAAAAAAGTGTCCAAACCAGAAATGCAGGACCGGCCATGGAGAAATGGGAGCCTTGCTACGCTGATGGGTGGGATGTAAATTGCCAACAGCCACTCTGGAGAAGTGTACGGTGTGTTCTGAAACATCTAAAAAACACAGCTTGGAGAGCAGAGGGCACTTCCACTCATGGGCGTATAAATTGGGAAAACTAAAAATCAGCAAGACACAGGCACCCCAAAGTTTAGGGCTGCTCTGTTGACAAGAACCCCCACTTCATTACACCTTAAATATCCTAGGAAAGAGAAAAATGGATAAAGAAGTTGGGGTCCTCATGTACAATGGAATATCACTCAGCCATGAAATCAACGTCATAAGGCTAGTAGCAGCACGATGAGTGGATTTAGGTACGACGATTCTAAGTGAAATAAGTCACACAGAAAAAGACACTTATCATAAGATATCACTTCTAGAGGGAATGTAAAACCCGCTACACTTGAACTGAATTGCAAAACAGAACAGAGTCACACGTTTAGGAAACACACTATGGCTGCTGAACGGGAAAGGTGAGGTGGGGTGATGCATAAAACAAGGGTTTCAAATTAGCTCAGATACCGTTCCATAAACCCAATATGTAAGAGACAAGACCTATTCCTTTTTCAGTGAACTGGACTCAACACCCCCTATTCACCGCACAAGAATATATCTGACTAGTAAGAATCTTCAAACCTATGTATTGATATCTCTCTGTAAGTGAGTCAAGGGGGTGTAAAGCGGCATAAACACAGCCGTGAAAAGCAGCTAAACCCCATTATAAAAATAAATTACTTTTCGAAACCCGTGAAACAAAGACAGTGAAAGAGAGAGAAATTCTTACAAAATTCGTTCAGGGGCTGTGATGCAACCTGGATTGACCATATCTAGACCCACAGCTGATTGAGACATAAGGGTGGACACTCTTGGGGCTGAGAGGTTCGGTGAGGTTGGGTGAGCCAACGCAGACCCTTTCAAGTAATACTGCATGGTTCCCATCCCATGGGTCCCAAATCTCCAGGTTCAAGGGCATCTTCCTACGTCGAAAACAGGCATGAGAAACCCAGAAGATGGTACACCGTGTGATCGGGAAAGGTTTCTAAAACGCACCTCATTTCTCATCTCCTTTGCTCGGGTTCGCCATTCCAGCCGATTTACTAGCCATCTCCCTCCTTGGAGAATCAGCACCTTTAACCTCCTGTTCCGTACAGGTTGCAATTTGTCCTGAGGATGAACGGGAAGAGGGGGAACCAATGAGAGACTAGCTCTAGGTGTTGGGACAGGCACAGGTCACTCTATTTTCCCATCAGGAAGAAGAATTAAGCACAAGCTCAGCCTGCCCCTCAGAACCAGAAGAGGGCCTGAAGCAATCCTGCGCTTTTGCGGCCAGCTCCCAAAAAAGCGAGTTGAAAAATGGAGCTCAGGGGCACTGCAATTCACAAACCTGCAGAGTTTTAAATGATACCTCTCGTCCACAAATATATTAAGGGAAGGCAACGAAGAGGCTTTGAAAGCAAGGCAGAATTGCAGGAAACAGATTTCAGGAGGTAGATTCGAATCGCCTTGAAAGCACATGAAAAGCGGCAAAACGTGGACAATGATGCCCTTGGCCAAAAAGGGCGTATGCGTTTTTTCCTGAATATATTCAGGAAAAAACGCATACGTCCTTTTTGGCCAACCAAGCAACCTGGAAAGGCCAATCAGCGCTCCAAAGAAGTCTCGCTTCCCCGCGGGCAAAAGGGCCATGCGGAAAAAAGTGTCCAAACCAGAAATGCAGGACCGGCCATGGAGAAATGGGAGCGTTGCTACGCTGATGGGTGGGATGTAAATTGCCAACAGCCACTCTGGAGAAGTGTACGGTGTGTTCTGAAACATCTAAAAAACACAGCTTGGAGAGCAGAGGGCACTTCCACTCATGGGCGTATAAATTGGGAAAACTAAAAATCAGCAAGACACAGGCACCCCAAAGTTTAGGGCTGCTCTGTTGACAAGAACCCCCACTTCATTACACCTTAAATATCCTAGGAAAGAGAAAAATGGATAAAGAAGTTGGGGTCCTCATGTACAATGGAATATCACTCAGCCATGAAATCAACGTCATAAGGCTAGTAGCAGCACGATGAGTGGATTTAGGTACGACGATTCTAAGTGAAATAAGTCACACAGAAAAAGACTCTTATCATAAGATATCACTTCTAGAGGGAATGTAAAACCCGCTACACTTGAACTGAATTGCAAAACAGAACAGAGTCACACGTTTAGGAAACACACTATGGCTGCTGAACGGGAAAGGTGAGGTGGGGTGATGCATAAAACAAGGGTTTCAAATTAGCTCAGATACCGTTCCATAAACCCAATATGTAAGAGACAAGACCTATTCCTTTTTCAGTGAACTGGACTCAACACCCCCTATTCACCGCACAAGAATATATCTGACTAGTAAGAATCTTCAAACCTATGTATTGATATCTCTCTGTAAGTGAGTCAAGGGGGTGTAAAGCGGCATAAACACAGCCGTGAAAAGCAGCTAAACCCCATTATAAAAATAAATTACTTTTCAAAACCCGTGAAACAAAGACAGTGAAAGAGAGAGAAATTCTTACAAAATTCGTTCAGGGGCTGTGATGCAACCTGGATTGACCATATCTAGACCCACAGCTGATTGAGACATAAGGGTGGACACTCTTGGGGCTGAGAGGTTCGGTGAGGTTGGGTGAGCCAACGCAGACCCTTTCAAGTAATACTGCATGGTTCCCATCCCATGGGTCCCAAATCTCCAGGTTCAAGGGCATCTTCCTACGTCGAAAACAGGCATGAGAAACCCAGAAGATGGTACACGGTGTGATCGGGAAAGGTTTCTAAAACGCACCTCATTTCTCATCTCCTTTGCTCGGGTTCGCCATTCCAGCCGATTTACTAGCCATCTCCCTCCTTGGAGAATCAGCACCTTTAACCTCCTGTTCCGTACAGGTTGCAATTTGTCCTGAGGATGAACGGGAAGAGGGGGAACCAATGAGAGACTAGCTCTAGGTGTTGGGACAGGCACAGGTCACTCTATTTTCCCATCAGGAAGAAGAATTAAGCACAAGCTCAGCCTGCCCCCCAGAACCAGAAGAGGGCCTGAAGCAATCCTGCGCTTTTGCGGCCAGCTCCCAAAAAAGCGAGTTGAAAAATGGAGCTCAGGGGCACTGCAATTCACAAACCTGCAGAGTTTTAAATGATACCTCTCGTCCACAAATATATTAAGGGAAGGCAACGAAGAGGCTTTGAAAGCAAGGCAGAATTGCAGGAAACAGATTTCAGGAGGTAGATTCGAATCGCCTTGAAAGCACATGAAAAGCGGCAAAACGTGGACAATGATGCCCTTGGCCAAAAAGGGCGTATGCGTTTTTTCCTGAATATATTCAGGAAAAAACGCATACGTCCTTTTTGGCCAACCAAGCAACCTGGAAAGGCCAATCAGCGCTCCAAAGAAGTCTCGCTTCCCAGCGGGCAAAAGGGCCATGCGGAAAAAAGTGTCCAAACCAGAAATGCAGGACCGGCCATGGAGAAATGGGAGCCTTGCTACGCTGATGGGTGGGATGTAAATTGCCAACAGCCACTCTGGAGAAGTGTACGGTGTGTTCTGAAACATCTAAAAAACACAGCTTGGAGAGCATAGGGCACTTCCACTCATGGGCGTATAAATTGGGAAAACTAAAAATCAGCAAGACACAGGCACCCCAAAGTTTAGGGCTGCTCTGTTGACAAGAACCCCCACTTCATTACACCTTAAATATCCTAGGAAAGAGAAAAATGGATAAAGAAGTTGGGGTCCTCATGTACAATGGAATATCACTCAGCCAGGAAATCAACGTCATAAGGCTAGTAGCAGCACGATGAGTGGATTTAGGTACGACGATTCTAAGTGAAATAAGTCACACAGAAAAAGACACTTATCATAAGATATCACTTCTAGAGGGAATGTAAAACCCGCTACACTTGAACTGAATTGCAAAACAGAACAGAGTCACACGTTTAGGAAACACACTATGGCTGCTGAACGGGAAAGGTGAGGTGGGGTGATGCATAAAACAAGGGTTTCAAATTAGCTCAGATACCGTTCCATAAACCCAATATGTAAGAGACAAGACCTATTCCTTTTTCAGTGAACTGGGCTCAACACCCCCTATTCACCGCACAAGAATATATCTGACTAGTAAGAATCTTCAAACCTATGTATTGATATCTCTCTGTAAGTGAGTCAAGGGGGTGTAAAGCGGCATAAACACAGCCGTGAAAAGCAGCTAAACCCCATTATAAAAATAAATTACTTTTCAAAACCCGTGAAACAAAGACAGTGAAAGAGAGAGAAATTCTTACAAAATTCGTTCAGGGGCTGTGATGCAACCTGGATTGACCATATCTAGACCCACAGCTGATTGAGACATAAGGGTGGACACTCTTGGGGCTGAGAGGTTCGGTGAGGTTGGGTGAGCCAACGCAGACCCTTTCAAGTAATACTGCATGGTACCCATCCCATGGGTCCCAAATCTCCAGGTTCAAGGGCATCTTCCTACGTCGAAAACAGGCATGAGAAACCCAGAAGATGGTACACCGTGTGATCGGGAAAGGTTTCTAAAACGCACCTCATTTCTCATCTCCTTTGCTCGGGTTCGCCATTCCAGCCGATTTACTAGCCATCTCCCTCCTTGGAGAATCAGCACCTTTAACCTCCTGTTCCGTACAGGTTGCAATTTGTCCTGAGGATGAACGGGAAGAGGGGGAACCAATGAGAGACTAGCTCTAGGTGTTGGGACAGGCACAGGTCACTCTATTTTCCCATCAGGAAGAAGAATTAAGCACAAGCTCAGCCTGCCCCCCAGAACCAGAAGAGGGCCTGAAGCAATCCTGCGCTTTTGCGGCCAGCTCCCAAAAAAGCGAGTTGAAAAATGGAGCTCAGGGGCACTGCAATTCACAAACCTGCAGAGTTTTAAATGATACCTCTCGTCCACAAATATATTAAGGGAAGGCAACGAAGAGGCTTTGAAAGCAAGGCAGAATTGCAGGAAACAGATTTCAGGAGGTAGATTCGAATCGCCTTGAAAGCACATGAAAAGCGGCAAAACGTGGACAATGATGCCCTTGGCCAAAAAGGGCGTATGGCGTTTTTTCCTGAATATATTCAGGAAAAAACGCATACGCCCTTTTTGGCCAACCAAGCAACCTGGAAAGGCCAATCAGCGCTCCAAAGAAGTCTCGCTTCCCAGCGGGCAAAAGGGCCATGCGGAAAAAAGTGTCCAAACCAGAAATGCAGGACCGGCCATGGAGAAATGGGAGCCTTGCTACGCTGATGGGTGGGATGTAAATTGCCAACAGCCACTCTGGAGAAGTGTACGGTGTGTTCTGAAACATCTAAAAAACACAGCTTGGAGAGCATAGGGCACTTCCACTCATGGGCGTATAAATTGGGACAACTAAAAATCAGCAAGACACAGGCACCCCAAAGTTTAGGGCTGCTCTGTTGACAAGAACCCCCACTTCATTACACCTTAAATATCCTAGGAAAGAGAAAAATGGATAAAGAAGTTGGGGTCCTCATGTACAATGGAATATCACTCAGCCATGAAATCAACGTCATAAGGCTAGTAGCAGCACGATGAGTGGATTTAGGTACGACGATTCTAAGTGAAATAAGTCACACAGAAAAAGACACTTATCATAAGATATCACTTCTAGAGGGAATGTAAAACCCGCTACACTTGAACTGAATTGCAAAACAGAACAGAGTCACACATTTAGGAAACACACTATGGCTGCTGAACGGGAAAGGTGAGGTGGGGTGATGCATAAAACAAGGGTTTCAAATTAGCTCAGATACCGTTCCATAAACCCAATATGTAAGAGACAAGACCTATTCCTTTTTCAGTGAACTGGACTCAACACCCCCTATTCACCGCACAAGAATATATCTGACTAGTAAGAATCTTCAAACCTATGTATTGATATCTCTCTGTAAGTGAGTCAAGGGGGTGTAAAGCGGCATAAACACAGCCGTGAAAAGCAGCTAAACCCCATTATAAAAATAAATTACTTTTCAAAACCCGTGAAACAAAGGCAGTGAAAGAGAGAGAAATTCTTACAAAATTCGTTCAGGGGCTGTGATGCAACCTGGATTGACCATATCTAGACCCACAGCTGATTGAGACATAAGGGTGGACACTCTTGGGGCTGAGAGGTTCGGTGAGGTTGGGTGAGCCAACGCAGACCCTTTCAAGTAATACTGCATGGTTCCCATCCCATGGGTCCCAAATCTCCAGGTTCAAGGGCATCTTCCTACGTCGAAAACAGGCATGAGATACCCAGAAGATGGTACACGGTGTGATCGGGAAAGGTTTCTAAAACGCACCTCATTTCTCATCTCCTTTGCTCGGGTTCGCCATTCCAGCCGATTTACTAGCCATCTCCCTCCTTGGAGAATCAGCACCTTTAACCTCCTGTTCCGTACAGGTTGCAATTTGTCCTGAGGATGAACGGGAAGAGGGGGAACCAATGAGAGACTAGCTCTAGGTGTTGGGACAGGCACAGGTCACTCTATTTTCCCATCAGGAAGAAGAATTAAGCACAAGCTCAGCCTGCCCCCCAGAACCAGAAGAGGGCCTGAAGCAATCCTGCGCTTTTGCGGCCAGCTCCCAAAAAAGCGAGTTGAAAAATGGAGCTCAGGGGCACTGCAATTCACAAACCTGCAGAGTTTTAAATGATACCTCTCGTCCACAAATATATTAAGGGAAGGCAACGAAGAGGCTTTGAAAGCAAGGCAGAATTGCAGGAAACAGATTTCAGGAGGTAGATTCGAATCGCCTTGAAAGCACATGAAAAGCGGCAAAACGTGGACAATGATGCCCTTGGCCAAAAAGGGCGTATGCGTTTTTTCCTGAATATATTCAGGAAAAAACGCATACGTCCTTTTTGGCCAACCAAGCAACCTGGAAAGGCCAATCAGCGCTCCAAAGAAGTCTCGCTTCCCAGCGGGCAAAAGGGCCATGCGGAAAAAAGTGTCCAAACCAGAAATGCAGGACCGGCCATGGAGAAATGGGAGCCTTGCTACGCTGATGGGTGGGATGTAAATTGCCAACAGCCACTCTGGAGAAGTGTACGGTGTGTTCTGAAACATCTAAAAAACACAGCTTGGAGAGCAGAGGGCACTTCCACTCATGGGCGTATAAATTGGGAAAACTAAAAATCAGCAAGACACAGGCACCCCAAAGTTTAGGGCTGCTCTGTTGACAAGAACCCCCACTTCATTACACCTTAAATATCCTAGGAAAGAGAAAAATGGATAAAGAAGTTGGGGTCCTCATGTACAATGGAATATCACTCAGCCAGGAAATCAACGTCATAAGGCTAGTAGCAGCACGATGAGTGGATTTAGGTACGACGATTCTAAGTGAAATAAGTCACACAGAAAAAGACACTTATCATAAGATATCACTTCTAGAGGAAATGTAAAACCCGCTACACTTGAACTGAATTGCAAAACAGAACAGAGTCACACATTTAGGAAACACACTATGGCTGCTGAACGGGAAAGGTGAGGTGGGGTGATGCATAAAACAAGGGTTTCAAATTAGCTCAGATACCGTTCCATAAACCCAATATGTAAGAGACAAGACCTATTCCTTTTTCAGTGAACTGGACTCAACACCCCCTATTCACCGCACAAGAATATATCTGACTAGTAAGAATCTTCAAACCTATGTATTGATATCTCTCTGTAAGTGAGTCAAGGGGGTGTAAAGCGGCATAAACACAGCCGTGAAAAGCAGCTAAACCCCATTATAAAAATAAATTACTTTTCAAAACCCGTGAAACAAAGGCAGTGAAAGAGAGAGAAATTCTTACAAAATTCGTTCAGGGGCTGTGATGCAACCTGGATTGACCATATCTAGACCCACAGCTGATTGAGACATAAGGGTGGACACTCTTGGGGCTGAGAGGTTCGGTGAGGTTGGGTGAGCCAACGCAGACCCTTTCAAGTAATACTGCATGGTTCCCATCCCATGGGTCCCAAATCTCCAGGTTCAAGGGCATCTTCCTACGTCGAAAACAGGCATGAGATACCCAGAAGATGGTACACGGTGTGATCGGGAAAGGTTTCTAAAACGCACCTCATTTCTCATCTCCTTTGCTCGGGTTCGCCATTCCAGCCGATTTACTAGCCATCTCCCTCCTTGGAGAATCAGCACCTTTAACCTCCTGTTCCGTACAGGTTGCAATTTGTCCTGAGGATGAACGGGAAGAGGGGGAACCAATGAGAGACTAGCTCTAGGTGTTGGGACAGGCACAGGTCACTCTATTTTCCCATCAGGAAGAAGAATTAAGCACAAGCTCAGCCTGCCCCCCAGAACCAGAAGAGGGCCTGAAGCAATCCTGCGCTTTTGCGGCCAGCTCCCAAAAAAGCGAGTTGAAAAATGGAGCTCAGGGGCACTGCAATTCACAAACCTGCAGAGTTTTAAATGATACCTCTCGTCCACAAATATATTAAGGGAAGGCAACGAAGAGGCTTTGAAAGCAAGGCAGAATTGCAGGAAACAGATTTCAGGAGGTAGATTCGAATCGCCTTGAAAGCACATGAAAAGCGGCAAAACGTGGACAATGATGCCCTTGGCCAAAAAGGGCGTATGCGTTTTTTCCTGAATATATTCAGGAAAAAACGCATACGTCCTTTTTGGCCAACCAAGCAACCTGGAAAGGCCAATCAGCGCTCCAAAGAAGTCTCGCTTCCCAGCGGGCAAAAGGGCCATGCGGAAAAAAGTGTCCAAACCAGAAATGCAGGACCGGCCATGGAGAAATGGGAGCCTTGCTACGCTGATGGGTGGGATGTAAATTGCCAACAGCCACTCTGGAGAAGTGTACGGTGTGTTCTGAAACATCTAAAAAACACAGCTTGGAGAGCAGAGGGCACTTCCACTCATGGGCGTATAAATTGGGAAAACTAAAAATCAGCAAGACACAGGCACCCCAAAGTTTAGGGCTGCTCTGTTGACAAGAACCCCCACTTCATTACACCTTAAATATCCTAGGAAAGAGAAAAATGGATAAAGAAGTTGGGGTCCTCATGTACAATGGAATATCACTCAGCCAGGAAATCAACGTCATAAGGCTAGTAGCAGCACGATGAGTGGATTTAGGTACGACGATTCTAAGTGAAATAAGTCACACAGAAAAAGACACTTATCATAAGATATCACTTCTAGAGGGAATGTAAAACCCGCTACACTTGAACTGAATTGCAAAACAGAACAGAGTCACACGTTTAGGAAACACACTATGGCTGCTGAACGGGAAAGGTGAGGTGGGGTGATGCATAAAACAAGGGTTTCAAATTAGCTCAGATACCGTTCCATAAACCCAATATGTAAGAGACAAGACCTATTCCTTTTTCAGTGAACTGGAATCAACACCCCCTATTCACCGCACAAGAATATATCTGACTAGTAAGAATCTTCAAACCTATGTATTGATATCTCTCTGTAAGTGAGTCAAGGGGGTGTAAAGCGGCATAAACACAGCCGTGAAAAGCAGCTAAACCCCATTATAAAAATAAATTACTTTTCAAAACCCGTGAAACAAAGACAGTGAAAGAGAGAGAAATTCTTACAAAATTCGTTCAGGGGCTGTGATGCAACCTGGATTGACCATATCTAGACCCAAAGCTGATTGAGACATAAGGGTGGACACTCTTGGGGCTGAGAGGTTCGGTGAGGTTGGGTGAGCCAACGCAGACCCTTTCAAGTAATACTGCATGGTACCCATCCCATGGGTCCCAAATCTCCAGGTTCAAGGGCATCTTCCTACGTCGAAAACAGGCATGAGAAACCCAGAAGATGGTACACCGTGTGATCGGGAAAGGTTTCTAAAACGCACCTCATTTCTCATCTCCTTTGCTCGGGTTCGCCATTCCAGCCGATTTACTAGCCATCTCCCTCCTTGGAGAATCAGCACCTTTAACCTCCTGTTCCGTACAGGTTGCAATTTGTCCTGAGGATGAACGGGAAGAGGGGGAACCAATGAGAGACTAGCTCTAGGTGTTGGGACAGGCACAGGTCACTCTATTTTCCCATCAGGAAGAAGAATTAAGCACAAGCTCAGCCTGCCCCCCAGAACCAGAAGAGGGCCTGAAGCAATCCTGCGCTTTTGCGGCCAGCTCCCAAAAAAGCGAGTTGAAAAATGGAGCTCAGGGGCACTGCAATTCACAAACCTGCAGAGTTTTAAATGATACCTCTCGTCCACAAATATATTAAGGGAAGGCAACGAAGAGGCTTTGAAAGCAAGGCAGAATTGCAGGAAACAGATTTCAGGAGGTAGATTCGAATCGCCTTGAAAGCACATGAAAAGCGGCAAAACGTGGACAATGATGCCCTTGGCCAAAAAGGGCGTATGCGTTTTTTCCTGAATATATTCAGGAAAAAAACGCATACGCCCTTTTTGGCCAACCAAGCAACCTGGAAAGGCCAATCAGCGCTCCAAAGAAGTCTCGCTTCCCAGCGGGCAAAAGGGCCATGCGGAAAAAAGTGTCCAAACCAGAAATGCAGGACCGGCCATGGAGAAATGGGAGCCTTGCTACGCTGATGGGTGGGATGTAAATTGCCAACAGCCACTCTGGAGAAGTGTACGGTGTGTTCTGAAACATCTAAAAAACACAGCTTGGAGAGCATAGGGCACTTCCACTCATGGGCGTATAAATTGGGACAACTAAAAATCAGCAAGACACAGGCACCCCAAAGTTTAGGGCTGCTCTGTTGACAAGAACCCCCACTTCATTACACCTTAAATATCCTAGGAAAGAGAAAAATGGATAAAGAAGTTGGGGTCCTCATGTACAATGGAATATCACTCAGCCAGGAAATCAACGTCATAAGGCTAGTAGCAGCACGATGAGTGGATTTAGGTACGACGATTCTAAGTGAAATAAGTCACACAGAAAAAGACACTTATCATAAGATATCACTTCTAGAGGGAATGTAAAACCCGCTACACTTGAACTGAATTGCAAAACAGAACAGAGTCACACGTTTAGGAAACACACTATGGCTGCTGAACGGGAAAGGTGAGGTGGGGTGATGCATAAAACAAGGGTTTCAAATTAGCTCAGATACCGTTCCATAAACCCAATATGTAAGAGACAAGACCTATTCCTTTTTCAGTGAACTGGGCTCAACACCCCCTATTCACCGCACAAGAATATATCTGACTAGTAAGAATCTTCAAACCTATGTATTGATATCTCTCTGTAAGTGAGTCAAGGGGGTGTAAAGCGGCATAAACACAGCCGTGAAAAGCAGCTAAACCCCATTATAAAAATAAATTACTTTTCAAAACCCGTGAAACAAAGACAGTGAAAGAGAGAGAAATTCTTACAAAATTCGTTCAGGGGCTGTGATGCAACCTGGATTGACCATATCTAGACCCACAGCTGATTGAGACATAAGGGTGGACACTCTTGGGGCTGAGAGGTTCGGTGAGGTTGGGTGAGCCAACGCAGACCCTTTCAAGTAATACTGCATGGTACCCATCCCATGGGTCCCAAATCTCCAGGTTCAAGGGCATCTTCCTACGTCGAAAACAGGCATGAGAAACCCAGAAGATGGTACACCGTGTGATTGGGAAAGGTTTCTAAAACGCACCTCATTTCTCATCTCCTTTGCTCGGGTTCGCCATTCCAGCCGATTTACTAGCCATCTCCCTCCTTGGAGAATCAGCACCTTTAACCTCCTGTTCCGTACAGGTTGCAATTTGTCCTGAGGATGAACGGGAAGAGGGGGAACCAATGAGAGACTAGCTCTAGGTGTTGGGACAGGCACAGGTCACTCTATTTTCCCATCAGGAAGAAGAATTAAGCACAAGCTCAGCCTGCCCCCCAGAACCAGAAGAGGGCCTGAAGCAATCCTGCGCTTTTGCGGCCAGCTCCCAAAAAAGCGAGTTGAAAAATGGAGCTCAGGGGCACTGCAATTCACAAACCTGCAGAGTTTTAAATGATACCTCTCGTCCACAAATATATTAAGGGAAGGCAACGAAGAGGCTTTGAAAGCAAGGCAGAATTGCAGGAAACAGATTTCAGGAGGTAGATTCGAATCGCCTTGAAAGCACATGAAAAGCGGCAAAACGTGGACAATGATGCCCTTGGCCAAAAAGGGCGTATGGCGTTTTTTCCTGAATATATTCAGGAAAAAACGCATACGCCCTTTTTGGCCAACCAAGCAACCTGGAAAGGCCAATCAGCGCTCCAAAGAAGTCTCGCTTCCCAGCGGGCAAAAGGGCCATGCGGAAAAAAGTGTCCAACCCAGAAATGCAGGACCGGCCATGGAGAAATGGGAGCCTTGCTACGCTGATGGGTGGGATGTAAATTGCCAACAGCCACTCTGGAGAAGTGTACGGTGTGTTCTGAAACATCTAAAAAACACAGCTTGGAGAGCATAGGGCACTTCCACTCATGGGCGTATAAATTGGGAAAACTAAAAATCAGCAAGACACAGGCACCCCAAAGTTTAGGGCTGCTCTGTTGACAAGAACCCCCACTTCATTACACCTTAAATATCCTAGGAAAGAGAAAAATGGATAAAGAAGTTGGGGTCCTCATGTACAATGGAATATCACTCAGCCAGGAAATCAACGTCATAAGGCTAGTAGCAGCACGATGAGTGGATTTAGGTACGACGATTCTAAGTGAAATAAGTCACACAGAAAAAGACACTTATCATAAGATATCACTTCTAGAGGGAATGTAAAACCCGCTACACTTGAACTGAATTGCAAAACAGAACAGAGTCACACGTTTAGGAAACACACTATGGCTGCTGAACGGGAAAGGTGAGGTGGGGTGATGCATAAAACAAGGGTTTCAAATTAGCTCAGATACCGTTCCATAAACCCAATATGTAAGAGACAAGACCTATTCCTTTTTCAGTGAACTGGGCTCAACACCCCCTATTCACCGCACAAGAATATATCTGACTAGTAAGAATCTTCAAACCTATGTATTGATATCTCTCTGTAAGTGAGTCAAGGGGGTGTAAAGCGGCATAAACACAGCCGTGAAAAGCAGCTAAACCCCATTATAAAAATAAATTACTTTTCAAAACCCGTGAAAAAAAGACAGTGAAAGAGAGAGAAATTCTTACAAAATTCGTTCAGGGGCTGTGATGCAACCTGGATTGACCATATCTAGACCCACAGCTGATTGAGACATAAGGGTGGACACTCTTGGGGCTGAGAGGTTCGGTGAGGTTGGGTGAGCCAACGCAGACCCTTTCAAGTAATACTGCATGGTACCCATCCCATGGGTCCCAAATCTCCAGGTTCAAGGGCATCTTCCTACGTCGAAAACAGGCATGAGAAACCCAGAAGATGGTACACCGTGTGATCGGGAAAGGTTTCTAAAACGCACCTCATTTCTCATCTCCTTTGCTCGGGTTCGCCATTCCAGCCGATTTACTAGCCATCTCCCTCCTTGGAGAATCAGCACCTTTAACCTCCTGTTCCGTACAGGTTGCAATTTGTCCTGAGGATGAACGGGAAGAGGGGGAACCAATGAGAGACTAGCTCTAGGTGTTGGGACAGGCACAGGTCACTCTATTTTCCCATCAGGAAGAAGAATTAAGCACAAGCTCAGCCTGCCCCTCAGAACCAGAAGAGGGCCTGAAGCAATCCTGCGCTTTTGCGGCCAGCTCCCAAAAAAGCGAGTTGAAAAATGGAGCTCAGGGGCACTGCAATTCACAAACCTGCAGAGTTTTAAATGATACCTCTCGTCCACAAATATATTAAGGGAAGGCAACGAAGAGGCTTTGAAAGCAAGGCAGAATTGCAGGAAACAGATTTCAGGAGGTAGATTCGAATCGCCTTGAAAGCACATGAAAAGCGGCAAAACGTGGACAATGATGCCCTTGGCCAAAAAGGGCGTATGGCGTTTTTTCCTGAATATATTCAGGAAAAAACGCATACGCCCTTTTTGGCCAACCAAGCAACCTGGAAAGGCCAATCAGCGCTCCAAAGAAGTCTCGCTTCCCAGCGGGCAAAAGGGCCATGCGGAAAAATGTGTCCAACCCAGAAATGCAGGACCGGCCATGGAGAAATGGGAGCCTTGCTACGCTGATGGGTGGGATGTAAATTGCCAACAGCCACTCTGGAGAAGTGTACGGTGTGTTCTGAAACATCTAAAAAACACAGCTTGGAGAGCATAGGGCACTTCCACTCATGGGCGTATAAATTGGGACAACTAAAAATCAGCAAGACACAGGCACCCCAAAGTTTAGGGCTGCTCTGTTGACAAGAACCCCCACTTCATTACACCTTAAATATCCTAGGAAAGAGAAAAATGGATAAAGAAGTTGGGGTCCTCATGTACAATGGAATATCACTCAGCCATGAAATCAACGTCATAAGGCTAGTAGCAGCACGATGAGTGGATTTAGGTACGACGATTCTAAGTGAAATAAGTCACACAGAAAAAGACACTTATCATAAGATATCACTTCTAGAGGGAATGTAAAAACCGCTACACTTGAACTGAATTGCAAAACAGAACAGAGTCACACGTTTAGGAAACACACTATGGCTGCTGAACGGGAAAGGTGAGGTGGGGTGATGCATAAAACAAGGGTTTCAAATTAGCTCAGATACCGTTCCATAAACCCAATATGTAAGAGACAAGACCTATTCCTTTTTCAGTGAACTGGACTCAACACCCCCTATTCACCGCACAAGAATATATCTGACTAGTAAGAATCTTCAAACCTATGTATTGATATCTCTCTGTAAGTGAGTCAAGGGGTGTAAAGCGGCATAAACACAGCCGTGAAAAGCAGCTAAACCCCATTATAAAAATAAATTACTTTTCAAAACCCGTGAAACAAAGACAGTGAAAGAGAGAGAAATTCTTACAAAATTCGTTCAGGGGCTGTGATGCAACCTGGATTGACCATATCTAGACCCACAGCTGATTGAGACATAAGGGTGGACACTCTTGGGGCTGAGAGGTTCGGTGAGGTTGGGTGAGCCAACGCAGACCCTTTCAAGTAATACTGCATGGTGCCCATCCCATGGGTCCCTAATCTCCAGGTTCAAGGGCATCTTACTACGTCGAAAACAGGCATGAGAAACCCAGAAGATAGTACACGGTGTGTTCGGGAAAGGTTTCTAAAACGCACCTCATTTCTCATCTCCTTTGCTCGGGTTCGCCATTCCAGCCGATTTACTAGCCATCTCCCTCCTTGGAGAATCAGCACCTTTAACCTCCTGTTCCGTACAGGTTGCAATTTGTCCTGAGGATGAACGGGAAGAGGGGGAACCAATGAGAGACTAGCTCTAGGTGTTGGGACAGGCACAGGTCACTCTATTTTCCCATCAGGAAGAAGAATTAAGCACAAGCTCAGCCTGCCCCCCAGAACCAGAAGAGGGCCTGAAGCAATCCTGCGCTTTTGCGGCCAGCTCCCAAAAAAGCGAGTTGAAAAATGGAGCTCAGGGGCACTGCAATTCACAAACCTGCAGAGTTTTAAATGATACCTCTCGTCCACAAATATATTAAGGGAAGGCAACGAAGAGGCTTTGAAAGCAAGGCAGAATTGCAGGAAACAGATTTCAGGAGGTAGATTCGAATCACCTTGAAAGCACATGAAAAGCGGCAAAACGTGGACAATGATGCCCTTGGCCAAAAAGGGCGTATGGCGTTTTTTCCTGAATATATTCAGGAAAAAACGCATACGCCCTTTTTGGCCAACCAAGCAACCTGGAAAGGCCAATCAGCGCTCCAAAGAAGTCTCGCTTCCCAGCGGGCAAAAGGGCCATGCGGAAAAAAGTGTCCAAACCAGAAATGCAGGACCGGCCATGGAGAAATGGGAGCCTTGCTACGCTGATGGGTGGGATGTAAATTGCCAACAGCCACTCTGGAGAAGTGTACGGTGTGTTCTGAAACATCTAAAAAACACAGCTTGGAGAGCATAGGGCACTTCCACTCATGGGCGTATAAATTGGGAAAACTAAAAATCAGCAAGACACAGGCACCCCAAAGTTTAGGGCTGCTCTGTTGACAAGAACCCCCACTTCATTACACCTTAAATATCCTAGGAAAGAGAAAAATGGATAAAGAAGTTGGGGTCCTCATGTACAATGGAATATCACTCAGCCATGAAATCAACGTCATAAGGCTAGTAGCAGCACGATGAGTGGATTTAGGTACGACGATTCTAAGTGAAATAAGTCACACAGAAAAAGACACTTATCATAAGATATCACTTCTAGAGGGAATGTAAAACCCGCTACACTTGAACTGAATTGCAAAACAGAAGAGAGTCACAGGTTTAGGAAACACACTATGGCTGCTGAACGGGAAAGGTGAGGTGGGGTGATGCAGAAAACAAGGGTTTCAAATTAGCTCCGATACCGTTCCATAAACCCAATATGTAAGAGACAAGACCTATTCCTTTTTCAGTGAACTGGACTCAACACCCCCTATTCACCGCACAAGAATATATCTGACTAGTAAGAATCTTCAAACCTATGTATTGATATCTCTCTGTAAGTGAGTCAAGGGGGTGTAAAGCGGCATAAACACAGCCGTGAAAAGCAGCTAAACCCCATTATAAAAATAAATTACTTTTCAAAACCCGTGAAACAAAGACAGTGAAAGAGAGAGAAATTCTTACAAAATTCGTTCAGGGGCTGTGATGCAACCTGGATTGACCATATCTAGACCCACAGCTGATTGAGACATAAGGGTGGACACTCTTGGGGCTGAGAGGTTCGGTGAGGTTGGGTGAGCCAACGCAGACACTTTCAAGTAATACTGCATGGTGCCCATCCCATGGGTCCCTAATCTCCAGGTTCAAGGGCATCTTACTACGTCGAAAACAGGCATGAGAAACCCAGAAGATAGTACACGGTGTGTTCGGGAAAGGTTTCTAAAACGCACCTCATTTCTCATCTCCTTTGCTCGGGTTCGCCATTCCAGCCGATTTACTAGCCATCTCCCTCCTTGGAGAATCAGCACCTTTAACCTCCTGTTCCGTACAGGTTGCAATTTGTCCTGAGGATGAACGGGAAGAGGGGGAACCAATGAGAGACTAGCTCTAGGTGTTGGGACAGGCACAGGTCACTCTATTTTCCCATCAGGAAGAAGAATTAAGCACAAGCTCAGCCTGCCCCCCAGAACCAGAAGAGGGCCTGAAGCAATCCTGCGCTTTTGCGGCCAGCTCCCAAAAAAGCGAGTTGAAAAATGGAGCTCAGGGGCACTGCAATTCACAAACCTGCAGAGTTTTAAATGATACCTCTCCTCCACAAATATATTAAGGGAAGGCAACGAAGAGGCTTTGAAAGCAAGGCAGAATTGCAGGAAACAGATTTCAGGAGGTAGATTCGAATCACCTTGAAAGCACATGAAAAGCGGCAAAACGTGGACAATGATGCCCTTGGCCAAAAAGGGCGTATGCGTTTTTTCCTGAATATATTCAGGAAAAAACGCATACGCCCTTTTTGGCCAACCAAGCAACCTGGAAAGGCCAATCAGCGCTCCAAAGAAGTCTCGCTTCCCAGCGGGCAAAAGGGCCATGCGGAAAAAAGTGTCCAAACCAGAAATGCAGGACCGGCCATGGAGAAATGGGAGCCTTGCTACGCTGATGGGTGGGATGTAAATTGCCAACAGCCACTCTGGAGAAGTGTACGGTGTGTTCTGAAACATCTAAAAAACACAGCTTGGAGAGCATAGGGCACTTCCACTCATGGGCGTATAATTTGGGAAAACTAAAAATCAGCAAGACACAGGCACCCCAAAGTTTAGGGCTGCTCTGTTGACAAGAACCCCCACTTCATTACACCTTAAATATCCTAGGAAAGAGAAAAATGGATAAAGAAGTTGGGGTCCTCATGTACAATGGAATATCACTCAGCCAGGAAATCAACGTCATAAGGCTAGTAGCAGCACGATGAGTGGATTTAGGTACGACGATTCTAAGTGAAATAAGTCACACAGAAAAAGACACTTATCATAAGATATCACTTCTAGAGGGAATGTAAAACCCGCTACACTTGAACTGAATTGCAAAACAGAACAGAGTCACACATTTAGGAAACACACTATGGCTGCTGAACGGGAAAGGTGAGGTGGGGTGATGCATAAAACAAGGGTTTCAAATTAGCTCAGATACCGTTCCATAAACCCAATATGTAAGAGACAAGACCTATTCCTTTTTCAGTGAACTGGACTCAACACCCCCTATTCACCACACAAGAATATATCTGACTAGTAAGAATCTTCAAACCTATGTATTGATATCTCTCTGTAAGTGAGTCAAGGGGGTGTAAAGCGGCATAAACACAGCCGTGAAAAGCAGCTAAACCCCATTATAAAAATAAATTACTTTTCAAAACCCGTGAAACAAAGGCAGTGAAAGAGAGAGAAATTCTTACAAAATTCGTTCAGGGGCTGTGATGCAACCTGGATTGACCATATCTAGACCCACAGCTGATTGAGACATAAGGGTGGACACTCTTGGGGCTGAGAGGTTCGGTGAGGTTGGGTGAGCCAACGCAGACCCTTTCAAGTAATACTGCATGGTACCCATCCCATGGGTCCCAAATCTCCAGGTTCAAGGGCATCTTCCTACGTCGAAAACAGGCATGAGAAACCCAGAAGATGGTACACCGTGTGATCGGGAAAGGTTTCTAAAACGCACCTCATTTCTCATCTCCTTTGCTCGGGTTCGCCATTCCAGCCGATTTACTAGCCATCTCCCTCCTTGGAGAATCAGCACCTTTAACCTCCTGTTCCGTACAGGTTGCAATTTGTCCTGAGGATGAACGGGAAGAGGGGGAACCAATGAGAGACTAGCTCTAGGTGTTGGGACAGGCACAGGTCACTCTATTTTCCCATCAGGAAGAAGAATTAAGCACAAGCTCAGCCTGCCCCCCAGAACCAGAAGAGGGCCTGAAGCAATCCTGCGCTTTTGCGGCCAGCTCCCAAAAAAGCGAGTTGAAAAATGGAGCTCAGGGGCACTGCAATTCACAAACCTGCAGAGTTTTAAATGATACCTCTCGTCCACAAATATATTAAGGGAAGGCAACGAAGAGGCTTTGAAAGCAAGGCAGAATTGCAGGAAACAGATTTCAGGAGGTAGATTCGAATCGCCTAGAAAGCACATGAAAAGCGGCAAAACGTGGACAATGATGCCCTTGGCCAAAAAGGGCGTATGCGTTTTTTCCTGAATATATTCAGGAAAAAACGCATACGCCCTTTTTGGCCAACCAAGCAACCTGGAAAGGCCAATCAGCGCTCCAAAGAAGTCTCGCTTCCCAGCGGGCAAAAGGGCCATGCGGAAAAAAGTGTCCAAACCAGAAATGCAGGACCGGCCATGGAGAAATGGGAGCCTTGCTACGCTGATGGGTGGGATGTAAATTGCCAACAGCCATTCTGGAGAAGTGTACGGTGTGTTCTGAAACATCTAAAAAACACAGCTTGGAGAGCATAGGGCACTTCCACTCATGGGCGTATAAATTGGGAAAACTAAAAATCAGCAAGACACAGGCACCCCAAAGTTTAGGGCTGCTCTGTTGACAAGAACCCCCACTTCATTACACCTTAAATATCCTAGGAAAGAGAAAAATGGATAAAGAAGTTGGGGTCCTCATGTACAATGGAATATCACTCAGCCATGAAATCAACGTCATAAGGCTAGTAGCAGCACGATGAGTGGATTTAGGTACGACGATTCTAAGTGAAATAAGTCACACAGAAAAAGACACTTATCATAAAATATCACTTCTAGAGGGAATGTAAAACCCGCTACACTTGAACTGAATTGCAAAACAGAACAGAGTCACACATTTAGGAAACACACTATGGCTGCTGAACGGGAAAGGTGAGGTGGGGTGATGCATAAAACAAGGGTTTCAAATTAGCTCAGATACCGTTCCATAAACCCAATATGTAAGAGACAAGACCTATTCCTTTTTCAGTGAACTGGGCTCAACACCCCCTATTCACCGCACAAGAATATATCTGACTAGTAAGAATCTTCAAACCTATGTATTGATATCTCTCTGTAAGTGAGTCAAGGGGGTGTAAAGCGGCATAAACACAGCCGTGAAAAGCAGCTAAACCCCATTATAAAAATAAATTACTTTTCAAAACCCGTGAAACAAAGGCAGTGAAAGAGAGAGAAATTCTTACAAAATTCGTTCAGGGGCTGTGATGCAACCTGGATTGACCATATCTAGACCCACAGCTGATTAAGACATAAGGGTGGACACTCTTGGGGCTGAGAGGTTCGGTGAGGTTGGGTGAGCCAACGCAGACCCTTTCAAGTAATACTGCATGGTTCCCATCCCATGGGTCCCAAATCTCCAGGTTCAAGGGCATCTTCCTACGTCGAAAACAGGCATGAGAAACCCAGAAGATGGTACACCGTGTGATCGGGAAAGGTTTCTAAAACGCACCTCATTTCTCATCTCCTTTGCTCGGGTTCGCCATTCCAGCCGATTTACTAGCCATCTCCCTCCTTGGAGAATCAGCACCTTTAACCTCCTGTTCCGTACAGGTTGCAATTTGTCCTGAGGATGAACGGGAAGAGGGGGAACCAATGAGAGACTAGCTCTAGGTGTTGGGACAGGCACAGGTCACTCTATTTTCCCATCAGGAAGAAGAATTAAGCACAAGCTCAGCCTGCCCCCCAGAACCAGAAGAGGGCCTGAAGCAATCCTGCGCTTTTGCGGCCAGCTCCCAAAAAAGCGAGTTGAAAAATGGAGCTCAGGGACACTGCAATTCACAAACCTGCAGAGTTTTAAATGATACCTCTCGTCCACAAATATATTAAGGGAAGGCAACGAAGAGGCTTTGAAAGCAAGGCAGAATTGCAGGAAACAGATTTCAGGAGGTAGATTCGAATCGCCTTGAAAGCACATGAAAAGCGGCAAAACGTGGACAATGATGCCCTTGGCCAAAAAGGGCGTATGCGTTTTTTCCTGAATATATTCAGGAAAAAACGCATACGCCCTTTTTGGCCAACCAAGCAACCTGGAAAGGCCAATCAGCGCTCCAAAGAAGTCTCGCTTCCCAGCGGGCAAAAGGGCCATGCGGAAAAAAGTGTCCAAACCAGAAATGCAGGACCGGCCATGGAGAAATGGGAGCCTTGCTACGCTGATGGGTGGGATGTAAATTGCCAACAGCCACTCTGGAGAAGTGTACGGTGTGTTCTGAAACATCTAAAAAACACAGCTTGGAGAGCATAGGGCACTTCCACTCATGGGCGTATAAATTGGGAAAACTAAAAATCAGCAAGACACAGGCACCCCAAAGTTTAGGGCTGCTCTGTTGACAAGAACCCCCACTTCATTACACCTTAAATATCCTAGGAAAGAGAAAAATGGATAAAGAAGTTGGGGTCCTCATGTACAATGGAATATCACTCAGCCATGAAATCAACGTCATAAGGCTAGTAGCAGCACGATGAGTGGATTTAGGTACGACGATTCTAAGTGAAATAAGTCACACAGAAAAAGACACTTATCATAAGATATCACTTCTAGAGGGAATGTAAAACCCGCTACACTTGAACTGAATTGCAAAACAGAACAGAGTCACACATTTAGGAAACACACTATGGCTGCTGAACGGGAAAGGTGAGGTGGGGTGATGCATAAAACAAGGGTTTCAAATTAGCTCAGATACCGTTCCATAAACCCAATATGTAAGAGACAAGACCTATTCCTTTTTCAGTGAACTGGACTCAACACCCCCTATTCACCGCACAAGAATATATCTGACTAGTAAGAATCTTCAAACCTATGTATTGATATCTCTCTGTAAGTGAGTCAAGGGGGTGTAAAGCGGCATAAACACAGCCGTGAAAAACAGCTAAACCCCATTATAAAAATAAATTACTTTTCAAAACCCGTGAAACAAAGGCAGTGAAAGAGAGAGAAATTCTTACAAAATTCGTTCAGGGGCTGTGATGCAACCTGGATTGACCATATCTAGACCCACAGCTGATTGAGACATAAGGGTGGACACTCTTGGGGCTGAGAGGTTCGGTGAGGTTGGGTGAGCCAACGCAGACCCTTTCAAGTAATACTGCATGGTACCCATCCCATGGGTCCCAAATCTCCAGGTTCAAGGGCATCTTCCTACGTCGAAAACAGGCATGAGAAACCCAGAAGATGGTACACGGTGTGATCGGGAAAGGTTTCTAAAACGCACCTCATTTCTCATCTCCTTTGCTCGGGTTCGCCATTCCAGCCGATTTACTAGCCATCTCCCTCCTTGGAGAATCAGCACCTTTAACCTCCTGTTCCGTACAGGTTGCAATTTGTCCTGAGGATGAACGGGAAGAGGGGGAACCAATGAGAGACTAGCTCTAGGTGTTGGGACAGGCACAGGTCACTCTATTTTCCCATCAGGAAGAAGAATTAAGCACAAGCTCAGCCTGCCCCCCAGAACCAGAAGAGGGCCTGAAGCAATCCTGCGCTTTTGCGGCCAGCTCCCAAAAAAGCGAGTTGAAAAATGGAGCTCAGGGGCACTGCAATTCACAAACCTGCAGAGTTTTAAATGATACCTCTCGTCCACAAATATATTAAGGGAAGGCAACGAAGAGGCTTTGAAAGCAAGGCAGAATTGCAGGAAACAGATTTCAGGAGGTAGATTCGAATCGCCTTGAAAGCACATGAAAAGCGGCAAAACGTGGACAATGATGCCCTTGGCCAAAAAGGGCGTATGCGTTTTTTCCTGAATATATTCAGGAAAAAACGCATACGCCCTTTTTGGCCAACCAAGCAACCTGGAAAGGCCAATCAGCGCTCCAAAGAAGTCTCGCTTCCCAGCGGGCAAAAGGGCCATGCGGAAAAAAGTGTCCAAACCAGAAATGCAGGACCGGCCATGGAGAAATGGGAGCCTTGCTACGCTGATGGGTGGGATGTAAATTGCCAACAGCCACTCTGGAGAAGTGTACGGTGTGTTCTGAAACATCTAAAAAACACAGCTTGGAGAGCATAGGGCACTTCCACTCATGGGCGTATAAATTGGGACAACTAAAAATCAGCAAGACACAGGCACCCCAAAGTTTAGGGCTGCTCTGTTGACAAGAACCCCCACTTCATTACACCTTAAATATCCTAGGAAAGAGAAAAATGGATAAAGAAGTTGGGGTCCTCATGTACAATGGAATATCACTCAGCCATGAAATCAACGTCATAAGGCTAGTAGCAGCACGATGAGTGGATTTAGGTACGACGATTCTTAGTGAAATAAGTCACACAGAAAAAGACACTTATCATAAGATATCACTTCTAGAGGGAATGTAAAACCCGCTACACTTGAACTGAATTGCAAAACAGAACAGAGTCACACATTTAGGAAACACACTATGGCTGCTGAACGGGAAAGGTGAGGTGGGGTGATGCATAAAACAAGGGTTTCAAATTAGCTCAGATACCGTTCCATAAACCCAATATGTAAGAGACAAGACCTATTCCTTTTTCAGTGAACTGGACTCAACACCCCCTATTCACCGCACAAGAATATATCTGACTAGTAAGAATCTTCAAACCTATGTATTGATATCTCTCTGTAAGTGAGTCAAGGGGGTGTAAAGCGGCATAAACACAGCCGTGAAAAGCAGCTAAACCCCATTATAAAAATAAATTACTTTTCAAAACCCGTGAAACAAAGGCAGTGAAAGAGAGAGAAATTCTTACAAAATTCGTTCAGGGGCTGTGATGCAACCTGGATTGACCATATCTAGACCCACAGCTGATTGAGACATAAGGGTGGACACTCTTGGGGCTGAGAGGTTCGGTGAGGTTGGGTGAGCCAACGCAGACCCTTTCAAGTAATACTGCATGGTACCCATCCCATGGGTCCCAAATCTCCAGGTTCAAGGGCATCTTCCTACGTCGAAAACAGGCATGAGAAACCCAGAAGATGGTACACGGTGTGATCGGGAAAGGTTTCTAAAACGCACCTCATTTCTCATCTCCTTTGCTCGGGTTCGCCATTCCAGCCGATTTACTAGCCATCTCCCTCCTTGGAGAATCAGCACCTTTAACCTCCTGTTCCGTACAGGTTGCAATTTGTCCTGAGGATGAACGGGAAGAGGGGGAACCAATGAGAGACTAGCTCTAGGTGTTGGGACAGGCACAGGTCACTCTATTTTCCCATCAGGAAGAAGAATTAAGCACAAGCTCAGCCTGCCCCCCAGAACCAGAAGAGGGCCTGAAGCAATCCTGCGCTTTTGCGGCCAGCTCCCAAAAAAGCGAGTTGAAAAATGGAGCTCAGGGGCACTGCAATTCACAAACCTGCAGAGTTTTAAATGATACCTCTCGTCCACAAATATATTAAGGGAAGGCAACGAAGAGGCTTTGAAAGCAAGGCAGAATTGCAGGAAACAGATTTCAGGAGGTAGATTCGAATCGCCTTGAAAGCACATGAAAAGCGGCAAAACGTGGACAATGATGCCCTTGGCCAAAAAGGGCGTATGCGTTTTTTCCTGAATATATTCAGGAAAAAACGCATACGCCCTTTTTGGCCAACCAAGCAACCTGGAAAGGCCAATCAGCGCTCCAAAGAAGTCTCGCTTCCCAGCGGGCAAAAGGGCCATGCGGAAAAAAGTGTCCAAACCAGAAATGCAGGACCGGCCATGGAGAAATGGGAGCCTTGCTACGCTGATGGGTGGGATGTAAATTGCCAACAGCCACTCTGGAGAAGTGTACGGTGTGTTCTGAAACATCTAAAAAACACAGCTTGGAGAGCATAGGGCACTTCCACTCATGGGCGTATAAATTGGGACAACTAAAAATCAGCAAAACACAGGCACCCCAAAGTTTAGGGCTGCTCTGTTGACAAGAACCCCCACTTCATTACACCTTAAATATCCTAGGAAAGAGAAAAATGGATAAAGAAGTTGGGGTCCTCATGTACAATGGAATATCACTCAGCCATGAAATCAACGTCATAAGGCTAGTAGCAGCACGATGAGTGGATTTAGGTACGACGATTCTTAGTGAAATAAGTCACACAGAAAAAGACACTTATCATAAGATATCACTTCTAGAGGGAATGTAAAACCCGCTACACTTGAACTGAATTGCAAAACAGAACAGAGTCACACATTTAGGAAACACACTATGGCTGCTGAACGGGAAAGGTGAGGTGGGGTGATGCATAAAACAAGGGTTTCAAATTAGCTCAGATACCGTTCCATAAACCCAATATGTAAGAGACAAGACCTATTCCTTTTTCAGTGAACTGGACTCAACACCCCCTATTCACCGCACAAGAATATATCTGACTAGTAAGAATCTTCAAACCTATGTATTGATATCTCTCTGTAAGTGAGTCAAGGGGGTGTAAAGCGGCATAAACACAGCCGTGAAAAGCAGCTAAACCCCATTATAAAAATAAATTACTTTTCAAAACCCGTGAAACAAAGGCAGTGAAAGAGAGAGAAATTCTTACAAAATTCGTTCAGGGGCTGTGATGCAACCTGGATTGACCATATCTAGACCCACAGCTGATTGAGACATAAGGGTGGACACTCTTGGGGCTGAAAGGTTCGGTGAGGTTGGGTGAGCCAACGCAGACCCTTTCAAGTAATACTGCATGGTACCCATCCCATGGGTCCCAAATCTCCAGGTTCAAGGGCATCTTCCTACGTCGAAAACAGGCATGAGAAACCCAGAAGATGGTACACCGTGTGATCGGGAAAGGTTTCTAAAACGCACCTCATTTCTCATCTCCTTTGCTCGGGTTCGCCATTCCAGCCGATTTACTAGCCATCTCCCTCCTTGGAGAATCAGCACCTTTAACCTCCTGTTCCGTACAGGTTGCAATTTGTCCTGAGGATGAACGGGAAGAGGGGGAACCAATGAGAGACTAGCTCTAGGTGTTGGGACAGGCACAGGTCACTCTATTTTCCCATCAGGAAGAAGAATTAAGCACAAGCTCAGCCTGCCCCCCAGAACCAGAAGAGGGCCTGAAGCAATCCTGCGCTTTTGCGGCCAGCTCCCAAAAAAGCGAGTTGAAAAATGGAGCTCAGGGGCACTGCAATTCACAAACCTGCAGAGTTTTAAATGATACCTCTCGTCCACAAATATATTAAGGGAAGGCAACGAAGAGGCTTTGAAAGCAAGGCAGAATTGCAGGAAACAGATTTCAGGAGGTAGATTCGAATCGCCTTGAAAGCACATGAAAAGCGGCAAAACGTGGACAATGATGCCCTTGGCCAAAAAGGGCGTATGCGTTTTTTCCTGAATATATTCAGGAAAAAACGCATACGTCCTTTTTGGCCAACCAAGCAACCTGGAAAGGCCAATCAGCGCTCCAAAGAAGTCTCGCTTCCCAGCGGGCAAAAGGGCCATGCGGAAAAAAGTGTCCAAACCAGAAATGCAGGACCGGCCATGGAGAAATGGGAGCCTTGCTACGCTGATGGGTGGGATGTAAATTGCCAACAGCCACTCTGGAGAAGTGTACGGTGTGTTCTGAAACATCTAAAAAACACAGCTTGGAGAGCAGAGGGCACTTCCACTCATGGGCGTATAAATTGGGAAAACTAAAAATCAGCAAGACACAGGCACCCCAAAGTTTAGGGCTGCTCTGTTGACAAGAACCCCCACTTCATTACACCTTAAATATCCTAGGAAAGAGAAAAATGGATAAAGAAGTTGGGGTCCTCATGTACAATGGAATATCACTCAGCCAGGAAATCAACGTCATAAGGCTAGTAGCAGCACGATGAGTGGATTTAGGTACGACGATTCTAAGTGAAATAAGTCACACAGAAAATGACACTTATCATAAGATATCACTTCTAGAGGGAATGTAAAACCCGCTACACTTGAACTGAATTGCAAAACAGAACAGAGTCACACGTTTAGGAAACACACTATGGCTGCTGAACGGGAAAGGTGAGGTGGGGTGATGCATAAAACAAGGGTTTCAAATTAGCTCAGATACCGTTCCATAAACCCAATATGTAAGAGACAAGACCTATTCCTTTTTCAGTGAACTGGGCTCAACACCCCCTATTCACCGCACAAGAATATATCTGACTAGTAAGAATCTTCAAACCTATGTATTGATATCTCTCTGTAAGTGAGTCAAGGGGGTGTAAAGCGGCATAAACACAGCCGTGAAAAGCAGCTAAACCCCATTATAAAAATAAATTACTTTTCAAAACCCGTGAAACAAAGACAGTGAAAGAGAGAGAAATTCTTACAAAATTCGTTCAGGGGCTGTGATGCAACCTGGATTGACCATATCTAGACCCACAGCTGATTGAGACATAAGGGTGGACACTCTTGGGGCTGAGAGGTTCGGTGAGGTTGGGTGAGCCAACGCAGACCCTTTCAAGTAATACTGCATGGTACCCATCCCATGGGTCCCAAATCTCCAGGTTCAAGGGCATCTTCCTACGTCGAAAACAGGCATGAGAAACCCAGAAGATGGTACACCGTGTGATCGGGAAAGGTTTCTAAAACGCACCTCATTTCTCATCTCCTTTGCTCGGGTTCGCCATTCCAGCCGATTTACTAGCCATCTCCCTCCTTGGAGAATCAGCACCTTTAACCTCCTGTTCCGTACAGGTTGCAATTTGTCCTGAGGATGAACGGGAAGAGGGGGAACCAATGAGAGACTAGCTCTAGGTGTTGGGACAGGCACAGGTCACTCTATTTTCCCATCAGGAAGAAGAATTAAGCACAAGCTCAGCCTGCCCCCCAGAACCAGAAGAGGGCCTGAAGCAATCCTGCGCTTTTGCGGCCAGCTCCCAAAAAAGCGAGTTGAAAAATGGAGCTCAGGGGCACTGCAATTCACAAACCTGCAGAGTTTTAAATGATACCTCTCGTGCACAAATATATTAAGGGAAGGCAACGAAGAGGCTTTGAAAGCAAGGCAGAATTGCAGGAAACAGATTTCAGGAGGTAGATTCGAATCGCCTTGAAAGCACATGAAAAGCGGCAAAACGTGGACAATGATGCCCTTGGCCAAAAAGGGCGTATGGCGTTTTTTCCTGAATATATTCAGGAAAAAACGCATACGCCCTTTTTGGCCAACCAAGCAACCTGGAAAGGCCAATCAGCGCTCCAAAGAAGTCTCGCTTCCCAGCGGGCAAAAGGGCCATGCGGAAAAAAGTGTCCAAACCAGAAATGCAGGACCGGCCATGGAGAAATGGGAGCCTTGCTACGCTGATGGGTGGGATTTAAATTGCCAATAGCCACTCTGGAGAAGTGTACGGTGTGTTCTGAAACATCTAAAAAACACAGCTTGGAGAGCATAGGGCACTTCCACTCATGGGCGTATAAATTGGGACAACTAAAAATCAGCAAGACACAGGCACCCCAAAGTTTAGGGCTGCTCTGTTGACAAGAACCCCCACTTCATTACACCTTAAATATCCTAGGAAAGAGAAAAATGGATAAAGAAGTTGGGGTCCTCATGTACAATGGAATATCACTCAGCCATGAAATCAACGTCATAAGGCTAGTAGCAGCACGATGAGTGGATTTAGGTACGACGATTCTTAGTGAAATAAGTCACACAGAAAAAGACACTTATCATAAGATATCACTTCTAGAGGGAATGTAAAACCCGCTACACTTGAACTGAATTGCAAAACAGAACAGAGTCACACATTTAGGAAACACACTATGGCTGCTGAACGGGAAAGGTGAGGTGGGGTGATGCATAAAACAAGGGTTTCAAATTAGCTCAGATACCGTTCCATAAACCCAATATGTAAGAGACAAGACCTATTCCTTTTTCAGTGAACTGGACTCAACACCCCCTATTCACCGCACAAGAATATATCTGACTAGTAAGAATCTTCAAACCTATGTATTGATATCTCTCTGTAAGTGAGTCAAGGGGGTGTAAAGCGGCATAAACACAGCCGTGAAAAGCAGCTAAACCCCATTATAAAAATAAATTACTTTTCAAAACCCGTGAAACAAAGGCAGTGAAAGAGAGAGAAATTCTTACAAAATTCGTTCAGGGGCTGTGATGCAACCTGGATTGACCATATCTAGACCCACAGCTGATTGAGACATAAGGGTGGACACTCTTGGGGCTGAGAGGTTCGGTGAGGTTGGGTGAGCCAACGCAGACCCTTTCAAGTAATACTGCATGGTACCCATCCCATGGGTCCCAAATCTCCAGGTTCAAGGGCATCTTCCTACGTCGAAAACAGGCATGAGAAACCCAGAAGATGGTACACCGTGTGATCGGGAAAGGTTTCTAAAACGCACCTCATTTCTCATCTCCTTTGCTCGGGTTCGCCATTCCAGCCGATTTACTAGCCATCTCCCTCCTTGGAGAATCAGCACCTTTAACCTCCTGTTCCGTACAGGTTGCAATTTGTCCTGAGGATGAACGGGAAGAGGGGGAACCAATGAGAGACTAGCTCTAGGTGTTGGGACAGGCACAGGTCACTCTATTTTCCCATCAGGAAGAAGAATTAAGCACAAGCTCAGCCTGCCCCCCAGAACCAGAAGAGGGCCTGAAGCAATCCTGCGCTTTTGCGGCCAGCTCCCAAAAAAGCGAGTTGAAAAATGGAGCTCAGGGGCACTGCAATTCACAAACCTGCAGAGTTTTAAATGATACCTCTCGTCCACAAATATATTAAGGGAAGGCAACGAAGAGGCTTTGAAAGCAAGGCAGAATTGCAGGAAACAGATTTCAGGAGGTAGATTCGAATCGCCTTGAAAGCACATGAAAAGCGGCAAAACGTGGACAATGATGCCCTTGGCCAAAAAGGGCGTATGCGTTTTTTCCTGAATATATTCAGGAAAAAACGCATACGCCCTTTTTGGCCAACCAAGCAACCTGGAAAGGCCAATCAGCGCTCCAAAGAAGTCTCGCTTCCCAGCGGGCAAAAGGGCCATGCGGAAAAAAGTGTCCAAACCAGAAATGCAGGACCGGCCATGGAGAAATGGGAGCCTTGCTACGCTGATGGGTGGGATGTAAATTGCCAACAGCCACTCTGGAGAAGTGTACGGTGTATTCTGAAACATCTAAAAAACACAGCTTGGAGAGCATAGGGCACTTCCACTCATGGGCGTATAAATTGGGAAAACTAAAAATCAGCAAGACACAGGCACCCCAAAGTTTAGGGCTGCTCTGTTGACAAGAACCCCCACTTCATTACACCTTAAATATCCTAGGAAAGAGAAAAATGGATAAAGAAGTTGGGGTCCTCATGTACAATGGAATATCACTCAGCCATGAAATCAACGTCATAAGGCTAGTAGCAGCACGATGAGTGGATTTAGGTACGACGATTCTAAGTGAAATAAGTCACACAGAAAAAGACACTTATCATAAGATATCACTTCTAGAGGGAATGTAAAACCCGCTACACTTGAACTGAATTGCAAAACAGAACAGAGTCACACATTTAGGAAACACACTATGGCTGCTGAACGGGAAAGGTGAGGTGGGGTGATGCATAAAACAAGGGTTTCAAATTAGCTCAGATACCGTTCCATAAACCCAATATGTAAGAGACAAGACCTATTCCTTTTTCAGTGAACTGGACTCAACACCCCCTATTCACCGCACAAGAATATATCTGACTAGTAAGAATCTTAAAACCTATATATTGATATCTCTCTGTAAGTGAGTCAAGGGGGTGTAAAGCGGCATAAACACAGCCGTGAAAAGCAGCTAAACCCCATTATAAAAATAAATTACTTTTCAAAACCCGTGAAACAAAGGCAGTGAAAGAGAGAGAAATTCTTACAAAATTCGTTCAGGGGCTGTGATGCAACCTGGATTGACCATATCTAGACCCACAGCTGATTGAGACATAAGGGTGGACACTCTTGGGGCTGAAAGGTTCGGTGAGGTTGGGTGAGCCAACGCAGACCCTTTCAAGTAATACTGCATGGTACCCATCCCATGGGTCCCAAATCTCCAGGTTCAAGGGCATCTTCCTACGTCGAAAACAGGCATGAGAAACCCAGAAGATGGTACACCGTGTGATCGGGAAAGGTTTCTAAAACGCACCTCATTTCTCATCTCCTTTGCTCGGGTTCGCCATTCCAGCCGATTTACTAGCCATCTCCCTCCTTGGAGAATCAGCACCTTTAACCTCCTGTTCCGTACAGGTTGCAATTTGTCCTGAGGATGAACGGGAAGAGGGGGAACCAATGAGAGACTAGCTCTAGGTGTTGGGACAGGCACAGGTCACTCTATTTTCCCATCAGGAAGAAGAATTAAGCACAAGCTCAGCCTGCCCCCCAGAACCAGAAGAGGGCCTGAAGCAATCCTGCGCTTTTGCGGCCAGCTCCCAAAAAAGCGAGTTGAAAAATGGAGCTCAGGGGCACTGCAATTCACAAACCTGCAGAGTTTTAAATGATACCTCTCGTCCACAAATATATTAAGGGAAGGCAACGAAGAGGCTTTGAAAGCAAGGCAGAATTGCAGGAAACAGATTTCAGGAGGTAGATTCGAATCGCCTTGAAAGCACATGAAAAGCGGCAAAACGTGGACAATGATGCCCTTGGCCAAAAAGGGCGTATGCGTTTTTTCCTGAATATATTCAGGAAAAAACGCATACGTCCTTTTTGGCCAACCAAGCAACCTGGAAAGGCCAATCAGCGCTCCAAAGAAGTCTCGCTTCCCAGCGGGCAAAAGGGCCATGCGGAAAAAAGTGTCCAAACCAGAAATGCAGGACCGGCCATGGAGAAATGGGAGCCTTGCTACGCTGATGGGTGGGATGTAAATTGCCAACAGCCACTCTGGAGAAGTGTACGGTGTGTTCTGAAACATCTAAAAAACACAGCTTGGAGAGCAGAGGGCACTTCCACTCATGGGCGTATAAATTGGGAAAACTAAAAATCAGCAAGACACAGGCACCCCAAAGTTTAGGGCTGCTCTGTTGACAAGAACCCCCACTTCATTACACCTTAAATATCCTAGGAAAGAGAAAAATGGATAAAGAAGTTGGGGTCCTCATGTACAATGGAATATCACTCAGCCAGGAAATCAACGTCATAAGGCTAGTAGCAGCACGATGAGTGGATTTAGGTACGACGATTCTAAGTGAAATAAGTCACACAGAAAATGACACTTATCATAAGATATCACTTCTAGAGGGAATGTAAAACCCGCTACACTTGAACTGAATTGCAAAACAGAACAGAGTCACACGTTTAGGAAACACACTATGGCTGCTGAACGGGAAAGGTGAGGTGGGGTGATGCATAAAACAAGGGTTTCAAATTAGCTCAGATACCGTTCCATAAACCCAATATGTAAGAGACAAGACCTATTCCTTTTTCAGTGAACTGGGCTCAACACCCCCTATTCACCGCACAAGAATATATCTGACTAGTAAGAATCTTCAAACCTATGTATTGATATCTCTCTGTAAGTGAGTCAAGGGGGTGTAAAGCGGCATAAACACAGCCGTGAAAAGCAGCTAAACCCCATTATAAAAATAAATTACTTTTCAAAACCCGTGAAACAAAGACAGTGAAAGAGAGAGAAATTCTTACAAAATTCGTTCAGGGGCTGTGATGCAACCTGGATTGACCATATCTAGACCCACAGCTGATTGAGACATAAGGGTGGACACTCTTGGGGCTGAGAGGTTCGGTGAGGTTGGGTGAGCCAACGCAGACCCTTTCAAGTAATACTGCATGGTACCCATCCCATGGGTCCCAAATCTCCAGGTTCAAGGGCATCTTCCTACGTCGAAAACAGGCATGAGAAACCCAGAAGATGGTACACCGTGTGATCGGGAAAGGTTTCTAAAACGCACCTCATTTCTCATCTCCTTTGCTCGGGTTCGCCATTCCAGCCGATTTACTAGCCATCTCCCTCCTTGGAGAATCAGCACCTTTAACCTCCTGTTCCGTACAGGTTGCAATTTGTCCTGAGGATGAACGGGAAGAGGGGGAACCAATGAGAGACTAGCTCTAGGTGTTGGGACAGGCACAGGTCACTCTATTTTCCCATCAGGAAGAAGAATTAAGCACAAGCTCAGCCTGCCCCCCAGAACCAGAAGAGGGCCTGAAGCAATCCTGCGCTTTTGCGGCCAGCTCCCAAAAAAGCGAGTTGAAAAATGGAGCTCAGGGGCACTGCAATTCACAAACCTGCAGAGTTTTAAATGATACCTCTCGTCCACAAATATATTAAGGGAAGGCAACGAAGAGGCTTTGAAAGCAAGGCAGAATTGCAGGAAACAGATTTCAGGAGGTAGATTCGAATCGCCTTGAAAGCACATGAAAAGCGGCAAAACGTGGACAATGATGCCCTTGGCCAAAAAGGGCGTATGGCGTTTTTTCCTGAATATATTCAGGAAAAAACGCATACGCCCTTTTTGGCCAACCAAGCAACCTGGAAAGGCCAATCAGCGCTCCAAAGAAGTCTCGCTTCCCAGCGGGCAAAAGGGCCATGCGGAAAAAAGTGTCCAAACCAGAAATGCAGGACCGGCCATGGAGAAATGGGAGCCTTGCTACGCTGATGGGTGGGATGTAAATTGCCAACAGCCACTCTGGAGAAGTGTACGGTGTGTTCTGAAACATCTAAAAAACACAGCTTGGAGAGCATAGGGCACTTCCACTCATGGGCGTATAAATTGGGAAAACTAAAAATCAGCAAGACACAGGCACCCCAAAGTTTAGGGCTGCTCTGTTGACAAGAACCCCCACTTCATTACACCTTAAATATCCTAGGAAAGAGAAAAATGGATAAAGAAGTTGTGGTCCTCATGTACAATGGAATATCACTCAGCCATGAAATCAACGTCATAAGGCTAGTAGCAGCACGATGAGTGGATTTAGGTACGACGATTCTAAGTGAAATAAGTCACACAGAAAAAGACACTTATCATAAGATATCACTTCTAGAGGGAATGTAAAACCCGCTACACTTGAACTGAATTGCAAAACAGAACAGAGTCACACATTTAAGAAACACACTATGGCTGCTGAACGGGAAAGGTGAGGTGGGGTGATGCATAAAACAAGGGTTTCAAATTAGCTCAGATACCGTTCCATAAACCCAATATGTAAGAGACAAGACCTATTCCTTTTTCAGTGAACTGGACTCAACACCCCCTATTCACCGCACAAGAATATATCTGACTAGTAAGAATCTTCAAACCTATGTATTGATATCTCTCTGTAAGTGAGTCAAGGGGGTGTAAAGCGGCATAAACACAGCCGTGAAAAGCAGCTAAACCCCATTATAAAAATAAATTACTTTTCAAAACCCGTGAAACAAAGGCAGTGAAAGAGAGAGAAATTCTTACAAAATTCGTTCAGGGGCTGTGATGCAACCTGGATTGACCATATCTAGACCCACAGCTGATTGAGACATAAGGGTGGACACTCTTGGGGCTGAGAGGTTCGGTGAGGTTGGGTGAGCCAACGCAGACCCTTTCAAGTAATACTGCATGGTTCCCATCCCATGGGTCCCAAATCTCCAGGTTCAAGGTCATCTTCCTACGTCGAAAACAGGCATGAGATACCCAGAAGATGGTACACGGTGTGATCGGGAAAGGTTTCTAAAACGCACCTCATTTCTCATCTCCTTTGCTCGGGTTCGCCATTCCAGCCGATTTACTAGCCATCTCCCTCCTTGGAGAATCAGCACCTTTAACCTCCTGTTCCGTACAGGTTGCAATTTGTCCTGAGGATGAACGGGAAGAGGGGGAACCAATGAGAGACTAGCTCTAGGTGTTGGGACAGGCACAGGTCACTCTATTTTCCCATCAGGAAGAAGAATTAAGCACAAGCTCAGCCTGCCCCCCAGAACCAGAAGAGGGCCTGAAGCAATCCTGCGCTTTTGCGGCCAGCTCCCAAAAAAGCGAGTTGAAAAATGGAGCTCAGGGGCACTGCAATTCACAAACCTGCAGAGTTTTAAATGATACCTCTCGTCCACAAATATATTAAGGGAAGGCAACGAAGAGGCTTTGAAAGCAAGGCAGAATTGCAGGAAACAGATTTCAGGAGGTAGATTCGAATCGCCTTGAAAGCACATGAAAAGCGGCAAAACGTGGACAATGATGCCCTTGGCCAAAAAGGGCGTATGCGTTTTTTCCTGAATATATTCAGGAAAAAACGCATACGCCCTTTTTGGCCAACCAAGCAACCTGGAAAGGCCAATCAGCGCTCCAAAGAAGTCTCGCTTCCCAGCGGGCAAAAGGGCCATGCGGAAAAAAGTGTCCAAACCAGAAATGCAGGACCGGCCATGGAGAAATGGGAGCCTTGCTACGCTGATGGGTGGGATGTAAATTGCCAACAGCCACTCTGGAGAAGTGTACGGTGTGTTCTGAAACATCTAAAAAACACAACTTGGAGAGCATAGGGCACTTCCACTCATGGGCGTATAAATTGGGAAAACTAAAAATCAGCAAGACACAGGCACCCCAAAGTTTAGGGCTGCTCTGTTGACAAGAACCCCCACTTCATTACACCTTAAATATCCTAGGAAAGAGAAAAATGGATAAAGAAGTTGGGGTCCTCATGTACAATGGAATATCACTCAGCCATGAAATCAACGTCATAAGGCTAGTAGCAGCACGATGAGTGGATTTAGGTACGACGATTCTAAGTGAAATAAGTCACACAGAAAAAGACACTTATCATAAGATATCACTTCTAGAGGGAATGTAAAACCCGCTACACTTGAACTGAATTGCAAAACAGAACAGAGTCACACATTTAGGAAACACACTATGGCTGCTGAACGGGAAAGGTGAGGTGGGGTGATGCATAAAACAAGGGTTTCAAATTAGCTCAGATACCGTTCCATAAACCCAATATGTAAGAGACAAGACCTATTCCTTTTTCAGTGAACTGGACTCAACACCCCCTATTCACCGCACAAGAATATATCTGACTAGTAAGAATCTTCAAACCTATGTATTGATATCTCTCTGTAAGTGAGTCAAGGGGGTGTAAAGCGGCATAAACACAGCCGTGAAAAGCAGCTAAACCCCATTATAAAAATAAATTACTTTTCAAAACCCGTGAAACAAAGGCAGTGAAAGAGAGAGAAATTCTTACAAAATTCTTTCAGGGGCTGTGATGCAACCTGGATTGACCGTATCTAGACCCACAGCTGATTGAGACATAAGGGTGGACACTCTTGGGGCTGAGAGGTTCGGTGAGGTTGGGTGAGCCAACGCAGACCCTTTCAAGTAATACTGCATGGTTCCCATCCCATGGGTCCCAAATCTCCAGGTTCAAGGGCATCTTCCTACGTCGAAAACAGGCATGAGATACCCAGAAGATGGTACACGGTGTGATCGGGAAAGGTTTCTAAAACGCACCTCATTTCTCATCTCCTTTGCTCGGGTTCGCCATTCCAGCCGATTTACTAGCCATCTCCCTCCTTGGAGAATCAGCACCTTTAACCTCCTGTTCCGTACAGGTTGCAATTTGTCCTGAGGATGAACGGGAAGAGGGGGAACCAATGAGAGACTAGCTCTAGGTGTTGGGACAGGCACAGGTCACTCTATTTTCCCATCAGGAAGAAGAATTAAGCACAAGCTCAGCCTGCCCCCCAGAACCAGAAGAGGGCCTGAAGCAATCCTGCGCTTTTGCGGCCAGCTCCCAAAAAAGCGAGTTGAAAAATGGAGCTCAGGGGCACTGCAATTCACAAACCTGCAGAGTTTTAAATGATACCTCTCGTCCACAAATATATTAAGGGAAGGCAACGAAGAGGCTTTGAAAGCAAGGCAGAATTGCAGGAAACAGATTTCAGGAGGTAGATTCGAATCGCCTTGAAAGCACATGAAAAGCGGCAAAACGTGGACAATGATGCCCTTGGCCAAAAAGGGCGTATGCGTTTTTTCCTGAATATATTCAGGAAAAAACGCATACGCCCTTTTTGGCCAACCAAGCAACCTGGAAAGGCCAATCAGCGCTCCAAAGAAGTCTCGCTTCCCAGCGGGCAAAAGGGCCATGCGGAAAAAAGTGTCCAAACCAGAAATGCAGGACCGGCCATGGAGAAATGGGAGCCTTGCTACGCTGATGGGTGGGATGTAAATTGCCAACAGCCACTCTGGAGAAGTGTACGGTGTGTTCTGAAACATCTAAAAAACACAGCTTGGAGAGCAGAGGGCACTTCCACTCATGGGCGTATAAATTGGGAAAACTAAAAATCAGCAAGACACAGGCACCCCAAAGTTTAGGGCTGCTCTGTTGACAAGAACCCCCACTTCATTACACCTTAAATATCCTAGGAAAGAGAAAAATGGATAAAGAAGTTGGGGTCCTCATGTACAATGGAATATCACTCAGCCAGGAAATCAACGTCATAAGGCTAGTAGCAGCACGATGAGTGGATTTAGGTACGACGATTCTAAGTGAAATAAGTCACACAGAAAAAGACACTTATCATAAGATATCACTTCTAGAGGGTATGTAAAACCCGCTACACTTGAACTGAATTGCAAAACAGAACAGAGTCACACGTTTAGGAAACACACTATGGCTGCTGAACGGGAAAGGTGAGGTGGGGTGATGCATAAAACAAGGGTTTCAAATTAGCTCAGATACCGTTCCATAAACCCAATATGTAAGAGACAAGACCTATTCCTTTTTCAGTGAACTGGACTCAACACCCCCTATTCACCGCACAAGAATATATCTGACTAGTAAGAATCTTCAAACCTATGTATTGATATCTCTCTGTAAGTGAGTCAAGGGGGTGTAAAGCGGCATAAACACAGCCGTGAAAAGCAGCTAAACCCCATTATAAAAATAAATTACTTTTCAAAACCCGTGAAACAAAGACAGTGAAAGAGAGAGAAATTCTTACAAAATTCGTTCACGGGCTGTGATGCAACCTGGATTGACCATATCTAGACCCACAGCTGATTGAGACATAAGGGTGGACACTCTTGGGGCTGAGAGGTTCGGTGAGGTTGGGTGAGCCAACGCAGACCCTTTCAAGTAATACTGCATGGTTCCCATCCCATGGGTCCCAAATCTCCAGGTTCAAGGGCATCTTCCTACGTCGAAAACAGGCATGAGAAACCCAGAAGATGGTACACGGTGTGATCGGGAAAGGTTTCTAAAACGCACCTCATTTCTCATCTCCTTTGCTCGGGTTCGCCATTCCAGCCGATTTACTAGCCATCTCCCTCCTTGGAGAATCAGCACCTTTAACCTCCTGTTCCGTACAGGTTGCAATTTGTCCTGAGGATGAACGGGAAGAGGGGGAACCAATGAGAGACTAGCTCTAGGTGTTGGGACAGGCACAGGTCACTCTATTTTCCCATCAGGAAGAAGAATTAAGCACAAGCTCAGCCTACCCCCCAGAACCAGAAGAGGGCCTGAAGCAATCCTGCGCTTTTGCGGCCAGCTCCCAAAAAAGCGAGTTGAAAAATGGAGCTCAGGGGCACTGCAATTCACAAACCTGCAGAGTTTTAAATGATACCTCTCGTCCACAAATATATTAAGGGAAGGCAACGAAGAGGCTTTGAAAGCAAGGCAGAATTGCAGGAAACAGATTTCAGGAGGTAGATTCGAATCGCCTTGAAAGCACATGAAAAGCGGCAAAACGTGGACAATGATGCCCTTGGCCAAAAAGGGCGTATGCGTTTTTTCCTGAATATATTCAGGAAAAAACGCATACGTCCTTTTTGGCCAACCAAGCAACCTGGAAAGGCCAATCAGCGCTCCAAAGAAGTCTCGCTTCCCAGCGGGCAAAAGGGCCATGCGGAAAAAAGTGTCCAAACCAGAAATGCAGGACCGGCCATGGAGAAATGGGAGCCTTGCTACGCTGATGGGTGGGATGTAAATTGCCAACAGCCACTCTGGAGAAGTGTACGGTGTGTTCTGAAACATCTAAAAAACACAGCTTGGAGAGCAGAGGGCACTTCCACTCATGGGCGTATAAATTGGGAAAACTAAAAATCAGCAAGACACAGGCACCCCAAAGTTTAGGGCTGCTCTGTTGACAAGAACCCCCACTTCATTACACCTTAAATATCCTAGGAAAGAGAAAAATGGATAAAGAAGTTGGGGTCCTCATGTACAATGGAATATCACTCAGCCAGGAAATCAACGTCATAAGGCTAGTAGCAGCACGATGAGTGGATTTAGGTACGACGATTCTAAGTGAAATAAGTCACACAGAAAATGACACTTATCATAAGATATCACTTCTAGAGGGAATGTAAAACCCGCTACACTTGAACTGAATTGCAAAACAGAACAGAGTCACACGTTTAGGAAACACACTATGGCTGCTGAACGGGAAAGGTGAGGTGGGGTGATGCATAAAACAAGGGTTTCAAATTAGCTCCGATACCGTTCCATAAACCCAATATGTAAGAGACAAGACCTATTCCTTTTTCAGTGAACTGGGCTCAACACCCCCTATTCACCGCACAAGAATATATCTGACTAGTAAGAATCTTCAAACCTATGTATTGATATCTCTCTGTAAGTGAGTCAAGGGGGTGTAAAGCGGCATAAACACAGCCGTGAAAAGCAGCTAAACCCCATTATAAAAATAAATTACTTTTCAAAACCCGTGAAACAAAGACAGTGAAAGAGAGAGAAATTCTTACAAAATTCGTTCAGGGGCTGTGATGCAACCTGGATTGACCATATCTAGACCCACAGCTGATTGAGACATAAGGGTGGACACTCTTGGGGCTGAGAGGTTCGGTGAGGTTGGGTGAGCCAACGCAGACCCTTTCAAGTAATACTGCATGGTACCCATCCCATGGGTCCCAAATCTCCAGGTTCAAGGGCATCTTCCTACGTCGAAAACAGGCATGAGAAACCCAGAAGATGGTACACCGTGTGATCGGGAAAGGTTTCTAAAACGCACCTCATTTCTCATCTCCTTTGCTCGGGTTCGCCATTCCAGCCGATTTACTAGCCATCTCCCTCCTTGGAGAATCAGCACCTTTAACCTCCTGTTCCGTACAGGTTGCAATTTGTCCTGAGGATGAACGGGAAGAGGGGGAACCAATGAGAGACTAGCTCTAGGGGTTGGGACAGGCACAGGTCACTCTATTTTCCCATCAGGAAGAAGAATTAAGCACAAGCTCAGCCTGCCCCCCAGAACCAGAAGAGGGCCTGAAGCAATCCTGCGCTTTTGCGGCCAGCTCCCAAAAAAGCGAGTTGAAAAATGGAGCTCAGGGGCACTGCAATTCACAAACCTGCAGAGTTTTAAATGATACCTCTCGTCCACAAATATATTAAGGGAAGGCAACGAAGAGGCTTTGAAAGCAAGGCAGAATTGCAGGAAACAGATTTCAGGAGGTAGATTCGAATCGCCTTGAAAGCACATGAAAAGCGGCAAAACGTGGACAATGATGCCCTTGGCCAAAAAGGGCGTATGGCGTTTTTTCCTGAATATATTCAGGAAAAAACGCATACGCCCTTTTTGGCCAACCAAGCAACCTGGAAAGGCCAATCAGCGCTCCAAAGAAGTCTCGCTTCCCAGCGGGCAAAAGGGCCATGCGGAAAAAAGTGTCCAAACCAGAAATGCAGGACCGGCCATGGAGAAATGGGAGCCTTGCTACGCTGATGGGTGGGATGTAAATTGCCAACAGCCACTCTGGAGAAGTGTACGGTGTGTTCTGAAACATCTAAAAAACACAGCTTGGAGAGCATAGGGCACTTCCACTCATGGGCGTATAAATTGGGACAACTAAAAATCAGCAAGACACAGGCACCCCAAAGTTTAGGGCTGCTCTGTTGACAAGAACCCCCACTTCATTACACCTTAAATATCCTAGGAAAGAGAAAAATGGATAAAGAAGTTGGGGTCCTCATGTACAATGGAATATCACTCAGCCATGAAATCAACGTCATAAGGCTAGTAGCAGCACGATGAGTGGATTTAGGTACGACGATTCTAAGTGAAATAAGTCACACAGAAAAAGACACTTATCATAAGATATCACTTCTAGAGGGAATGTAAAACCCGCTACACTTGAACTGAATTGCAAAACAGAACAGAGTCACACATTTAGGAAACACACTATGGCTGCTGAACGGGAAAGGTGAGGTGGGGTGATGCATAAAACAAGGGTTTCAAATTAGCTCAGATACCGTTCCATAAACCCAATATGTAAGAGACAAGACCTATTCCTTTTTCAGTGAACTGGACTCAACACCCCCTATTCACCGCACAAGAATATATCTGACTAGTAAGAATCTTCAAACCTATGTATTGATATCTCTCTGTAAGTGAGTCAAGGGGGTGTAAAGCGGCATAAACACAGCCGTGAAAAGCAGCTAAACCCCATTATAAAAATAAATTACTTTTCAAAACCCGTGAAACAAAGGCAGTGAAAGAGAGAGAAATTCTTACAAAATTCGTTCAGGGGCTGTGATGCAACCTGGATTGACCATATCTAGACCCACAGCTGATTGAGACATAAGGGTGGACACTCTTGGGGCTGAGAGGTTCGGTGAGGTTGGGTGAGCCAACGCAGACCCTTTCAAGTAATACTGCATGGTTCCCATCCCATGGGTCCCAAATCTCCAGGTTCAAGGGCATCTTCCTACGTCGAAAACAGGCATGAGATACCCAGAAGATGGTACACGGTGTGATCGGGAAAGGTTTCTAAAACGCACCTCATTTCTCATCTCCTTTGCTCGGGTTCGCCATTCCAGCCGATTTACTAGCCATCTCCCTCCTTGGAGAATCAGCACCTTTAACCTCCTGTTCCGTACAGGTTGCAATTTGTCCTGAGGATGAACGGGAAGAGGGGGAACCAATGAGAGACTAGCTCTAGGTGTTGGGACAGGCACAGGTCACTCTATTTTCCCATCAGGAAGAAGATTTAAGCACAAGCTCAGCCTGCCCCCCAGAACCAGAAGAGGGCCTGAAGCAATCCTGCGCTTTTGCGGCCAGCTCCCAAAAAAGCGAGTTGAAAAATGGAGCTCAGGGGCACTGCAATTCACAAACCTGCAGAGTTTTAAATGATACCTCTCGTCCACAAATATATTAAGGGAAGGCAACGAAGAGGCTTTGAAAGCAAGGCAGAATTGCAGGAAACAGATTTCAGGAGGTAGATTCGAATCGCCTTGAAAGCACATGAAAAGCGGCAAAACGTGGACAATGATGCCCTTGGCCAAAAAGGGCGTATGCGTTTTTTCCTGAATATATTCAGGAAAAAACGCATACGCCCTTTTTGGCCAACCAAGCAACCTGGAAAGGCCAATCAGCGCTCCAAAGAAGTCTCGCTTCCCAGCGGGCAAAAGGGCCATGCGGAAAAAAGTGTCCAAACCAGAAATGCAGGACCGGCCATGGAGAAATGGGAGCCTTGCTACGCTGATGGGTGGGATGTAAATTGCCAACAGCCACTCTGGAGAAGTGTACGGTGTGTTCTGAAACATCTAAAAAACACAGCTTGGAGAGCAGAGGGCACTTCCACTCATGGGCGTATAAATTGGGAAAACTAAAAATCAGCAAGACACAGGCACCCCAAAGTTTAGGGCTGCTCTGTTGACAAGAACCCCCACTTCATTACACCTTAAATATCCTAGGAAAGAGAAAAATGGATAAAGAAGTTGGGGTCCTCATGTACAATGGAATATCACTCAGCCAGGAAATCAACGTCATAAGGCTAGTAGCAGCACGATGAGTGGATTTAGGTACGACGATTCTAAGTGAAATAAGTCACACAGAAAAAGACACTTATCATAAGATATCACTTCTAGAGGGAATGTAAAACCCGCTACACTTGAACTGAATTGCAAAACAGAACAGAGTCACACGTTTAGGAAACACACTATGGCTGCTGAACGGGAAAGGTGAGGTGGGGTGATGCATAAAACAAGGGTTTCAAATTAGCTCAGATACCGTTCCATAAACCCAATATGTAAGAGACAAGACCTATTCCTTTTTCAGTGAACTGGACTCAACACCCCCTATTCACCGCACAAGAATATATCTGACTAGTAAGAATCTTCAAACCTATGTATTGATATCTCTCTGTAAGTGAGTCAAGGGGGTGTAAAGCGGCATAAACACAGCCGTGAAAAGCAGCTAAACCCCATTATAAAAATAAATTACTTTTCAAAACCCGTGAAACAAAGACAGTGAAAGAGAGAGAAATTCTTACAAAATTCGTTCACGGGCTGTGATGCAACCTGGATTGACCATATCTAGACCCACAGCTGATTGAGACATAAGGGTGGACACTCTTGGGGCTGAGAGGTTCGGTGAGGTTGGGTGAGCCAACGCAGACCCTTTCAAGTAATACTGCATGGTTCCCATCCCATGGGTCCCAAATCTCCAGGTTCAAGGGCATCTTCCTACGTCGAAAACAGGCATGAGAAACCCAGAAGATGGTACACGGTGTGATCGGGAAAGGTTTCTAAAACGCACCTCATTTCTCATCTCCTTTGCTCGGGTTCGCCATTCCAGCCGATTTACTAGCCATCTCCCTCCTTGGAGAATCAGCACCTTTAACCTCCTGTTCCGTACAGGTTGCAATTTGTCCTGAGGATGAACGGGAAGAGGGGGAACCAATGAGAGACTAGCTCTAGGTGTTGGGACAGGCACAGGTCACTCTATTTTCCCATCAGGAAGAAGAATTAAGCACAAGCTCAGCCTACCCCCCAGAACCAGAAGAGGGCCTGAAGCAATCCTGCGCTTTTGCGGCCAGCTCCCAAAAAAGCGAGTTGAAAAATGGAGCTCAGGGGCACTGCAATTCACAAACCTGCAGAGTTTTAAATGATACCTCTCGTCCACAAATATATTAAGGGAAGGCAACGAAGAGGCTTTGAAAGCAAGGCAGAATTGCAGGAAACAGATTTCAGGAGGTACATTCGAATCGCCTTGAAAGCACATGAAAAGCGGCAAAACGTGGACAATGATGCCCTTGGCCAAAAAGGGCGTATGCGTTTTTTCCTGAATATATTCAGGAAAAAACGCATACGTCCTTTTTGGCCAACCAAGCAACCTGGAAAGGCCAATCAGCGCTCCAAAGAAGTCTCGCTTCCCAGCGGGCAAAAGGGCCATGCGGAAAAAAGTGTCCAAACCAGAAATGCAGGACCGGCCATGGAGAAATGGGAGCCTTGCTATGCTGATGGGTGGGATGTAAATTGCCAACAGCCACTCTGGAGAAGTGTACGGTGTGTTCTGAAACATCTAAAAAACACAGCTTGGAGAGCAGAGGGCACTTCCACTCATGGGCGTATAAATTGGGAAAACTAAAAATCAGCAAGACACAGGCACCCCAAAGTTTAGGGCTGCTCTGTTGACAAGAACCCCCACTTCATTACACCTTAAATATCCTAGGAAAGAGAAAAATGGATAAAGAAGTTGGGGTCCTCATGTACAATGGAATATCACTCAGCCATGAAATCAACGTCATAAGGCTAGTGGCAGCACGATGAGTGGATTTAGGTACGACGATTCTAAGTGAAATAAGTCACACAGAAAAAGACACTTATCATAAGATATCACTTCTAGAGGGAATGTAAAACCCGCTACACTTGAACTGAATTGCAAAACAGAACAGAGTCACACGTTTAGGAAACACACTATGGCTGCTGAACGGGAAAGGTGAGGTGGGGTGATGCATAAAACAAGGGTTTCAAATTAGCTCAGATACCGTTCCATAAACCCAATATGTAAGAGACAAGACCTATTCCTTTTTCAGTAAACTGGGCTCAACACCCCCTATTCACCGCACAAGAATATATCTGACTAGTAAGAATCTTCAAACCTATGTATTGATATCTCTCTGTAAGTGAGTCAAGGGGGTGTAAAGCGGCATAAACACAGCCGTGAAAAGCAGCTAAACCCCATTATAAAAATAAATTACTTTTCAAAACCCGTGAAACAAAGACAGTGAAAGAGAGAGAAATTCTTACAAAATTCGTTCACGGGCTGTGATGCAACCTGGATTGACCATATCTAGACCCACAGCTGATTGAGACATAAGGGTGGACACTCTTGGGGCTGAGAGGTTCGGTGAGGTTGGGTGAGCCAACGCAGACCCTTTCAAGTAATACTGCATGGTACCCATCCCATGGGTCCCAAATCTCCAGGTTCAAGGGCATCTTCCTACGTCGAAAACAGGCATGAGAAACCCAGAAGATGGTACACGGTGTGATCGGGAAAGGTTTCTAAAACGCACCTCATTTCTCATCTCCTTTGCTCGGGTTCGCCATTCCAGCCGATTTACTAGCCATCTCCCTCCTTGGAGAATCAGCACCTTTAACCTCCTGTTCCGTACAGGTTGCAATTTGTCCTGAGGATGAACGGGAAGAGGGGGAACCAATGAGAGACTAGCTCTAGGTGTTGGGACAGGCACAGGTCACTCTATTTTCCCATCAGGAAGAAGAATTAAGCACAAGCTCAGCCTGCCCCCCAGAACCAGAAGAGGGCCTGAAGCAATCCTGCGCTTTTGCGGCCAGCTCCCAAAAAAGCGAGTTGAAAAATGGAGCTCAGGGGCACTGCAATTCACAAACCTGCAGAGTTTTAAATGATACCTCTCGTCCACAAATATATTAAGGGAAGGCAACGAAGAGGCTTTGAAAGCAAGGCAGAATTGCAGGAAACAGATTTCAGGAGGTAGATTCGAATCGCCTTGAAAGCACATGAAAAGCGGCAAAACGTGGACAATGATGCCCTTGGCCAAAAAGGGCGTATGGCGTTTTTTCCTGAATATATTCAGGAAAAAACGCATACGCCCTTTTTGGCCAACCAAGCAACCTGGAAAGGCCAATCAGCGCTCCAAAGAAGTCTCGCTTCCCAGCGGGCAAAAGGGCCATGCGGAAAAAAGTGTCCAAACCAGAAATGCAGGACCGGCCATGGAGAAATGGGAGCCTTGCTACGCTGATGGGTGGGATGTAAATTGCCAACAGCCACTCTGGAGAAGTGTACGGTGTGTTCTGAAACATCTAAAAAACACAGCTTGGAGAGCATAGGGCACTTCCACTCATGGGCGTATAAATTGGGACAACTAAAAATCAGCAAGACACAGGCACCCCAAAGTTTAGGGCTGCTCTGTTGACAAGAACCCCCACTTCATTACACCTTAAATATCCTAGGAAAGAGAAAAATGGATAAAGAAGTTGGGGTCCTCATGTACAATGGAATATCACTCAGCCAGGAAATCAACGTCATAAGGCTAGTAGCAGCACGATGAGTGGATTTAGGTACGACGATTCTAAGTGAAATAAGTCACACAGAAAAAGACACTTATCATAAGATATCACTTCTAGAGGGAATGTAAAACCCGCTACACTTGAACTGAATTGCAAAACAGAACAGAGTCACACGTTTAGGAAACACACTATGGCTGCTGAACGGGAAAGGTGAGGTGGGGTGATGCATAAAACAAGGGTTTCAAATTAGCTCCGATACCGTTCCATAAACCCAATATGTAAGAGACAAGACCTATTCCTTTTTCAGTGAACTGGGCTCAACACCCCCTATTCACCGCACAAGAATATATCTGACTAGTAAGAATCTTCAAACCTATGTATTGATATCTCTCTGTAAGTGAGTCAAGGGGGTGTAAAGCGGCATAAACACAGCCGTGAAAAGCAGCTAAACCCCATTATAAAAATAAATTACTTTTCAAAACCCGTGAAACAAAGACAGTGAAAGAGAGAGAAATTCTTACAAAATTCGTTCAGGGGCTGTGATGCAACCTGGATTGACCATATCTAGACCCACAGCTGATTGAGACATAAGGGTGGACACTCTTGGGGCTGAGAGGTTCGGTGAGGTTGGGTGAGCCAACGCAGACCCTTTCAAGTAATACTGCATGGTACCCATCCCATGGGTCCCAAATCTCCAGGTTCAAGGGCATCTTCCTACGTCGAAAACAGGCATGAGAAACCCAGAAGATGGTACACCGTGTGATCGGGAAAGGTTTCTAAAACGCACCTCATTTCTCATCTCCTTTGCTCGGGTTCGCCATTCCAGCCGATTTACTAGCCATCTCCCTCCTTGGAGAATCAGCACCTTTAACCTCCTGTTCCGTACAGGTTGCAATTTGTCCTGAGGATGAACGGGAAGAGGGGGAACCAATGAGAGACTAGCTCTAGGGGTTGGGACAGGCACAGGTCACTCTATTTTCCCATCAGGAAGAAGAATTAAGCACAAGCTCAGCCTGCCCCCCAGAACCAGAAGAGGGCCTGAAGCAATCCTGCGCTTTTGCGGCCAGCTCCCAAAAAAGCGAGTTGAAAAATGGAGCTCAGGGGCACTGCAATTCACAAACCTGCAGAGTTTTAAATGATACCTCTCGTCCACAAATATATTAAGGGAAGGCAACGAAGAGGCTTTGAAAGCAAGGCAGAATTGCAGGAAACAGATTTCAGGAGGTAGATTCGAATCGCCTTGAAAGCACATGAAAAGCGGCAAAACGTGGACAATGATGCCCTTGGCCAAAAAGGGCGTATGGCGTTTTTTCCTGAATATATTCAGGAAAAAACGCATACGCCCTTTTTGGCCAACCAAGCAACCTGGAAAGGCCAATCAGCGCTCCAAAGAAGTCTCGCTTCCCAGCGGGCAAAAGGGCCATGCGGAAAAAAGTGTCCAAACCAGAAATGCAGGACCGGCCATGGAGAAATGGGAGCCTTGCTACGCTGATGGGTGGGATGTAAATTGCCAACAGCCACTCTGGAGAAGTGTACGGTGTGTTCTGAAACATCTAAAAAACACAGCTTGGAGAGCATAGGGCACTTCCACTCATGGGCGTATAAATTGGGACAACTAAAAATCAGCAAGACACAGGCACCCCAAAGTTTAGGGCTGCTCTGTTGACAAGAACCCCCACTTCATTACACCTTAAATATCCTAGGAAAGAGAAAAATGGATAAAGAAGTTGGGGTCCTCATGTACAATGGAATATCACTCAGCCATGAAATCAACGTCATAAGGCTAGTAGCAGCACGATGAGTGGATTTAGGTACGACGATTCTAAGTGAAATAAGTCACACAGAAAAAGACACTTATCATAAGATATCACTTCTAGAGGGAATGTAAAACCCGCTACACTTGAACTGAATTGCAAAACAGAACAGAGTCACACATTTAGGAAACACACTATGGCTGCTGAACGGGAAAGGTGAGGTGGGGTGATGCATAAAACAAGGGTTTCAAATTAGCTCAGATACCGTTCCATAAACCCAATATGTAAGAGACAAGACCTATTCCTTTTTCAGTGAACTGGACTCAACACCCCCTATTCACCGCACAAGAATATATCTGACTAGTAAGAATCTTCAAACCTATGTATTGATATCTCTCTGTAAGTGAGTCAAGGGGGTGTAAAGCGGCATAAACACAGCCGTGAAAAGCAGCTAAACCCCATTATAAAAATAAATTACTTTTCAAAACCCGTGAAACAAAGGCAGTGAAAGAGAGAGAAATTCTTACAAAATTCGTTCAGGGGCTGTGATGCAACCTGGATTGACCATATCTAGACCCACAGCTGATTGAGACATAAGGGTGGACACTCTTGGGGCTGAGAGGTTCGGTGAGGTTGGGTGAGCCAACGCAGACCCTTTCAAGTAATACTGCATGGTTCCCATCCCATGGGTCCCAAATCTCCAGGTTCAAGGGCATCTTCCTACGTCGAAAACAGGCATGAGATACCCAGAAGATGGTACACGGTGTGATCGGGAAAGGTTTCTAAAACGCACCTCATTTCTCATCTCCTTTGCTCGGGTTCGCCATTCCAGCCGATTTACTAGCCATCTCCCTCCTTGGAGAATCAGCACCTTTAACCTCCTGTTCCGTACAGGTTGCAATTTGTCCTGAGGATGAACGGGAAGAGGGGGAACCAATGAGAGACTAGCTCTAGGTGTTGGGACAGGCACAGGTCACTCTATTTTCCCATCAGGAAGAAGAATTAAGCACAAGCTCAGCCTGCCCCCCAGAACCAGAAGAGGGCCTGAAGCAATCCTGCGCTTTTGCGGCCAGCTCCCAAAAAAGCGAGTTGAAAAATGGAGCTCAGGGGCACTGCAATTCACAAACCTGCAGAGTTTTAAATGATACCTCTCGTCCACAAATATATTAAGGGAAGGCAACGAAGAGGCTTTGAAAGCAAGGCAGAATTGCAGGAAACAGATTTCAGGAGGTAGATTCGAATCGCCTTGAAAGCACATGAAAAGCGGCAAAACGTGGACAATGATGCCCTTGGCCAAAAAGGGCGTATGCGTTTTTTCCTGAATATATTCAGGAAAAAACGCATACGCCCTTTTTGGCCAACCAAGCAACCTGGAAAGGCCAATCAGCGCTCCAAAGAAGTCTCGCTTCCCAGCGGGCAAAAGGGCCATGCGGAAAAAAGTGTCCAAACCAGAAATGCAGGACCGGCCATGGAGAAATGGGAGCCTTGCTACGCTGATGGGTGGGATGTAAATTGCCAACAGCCACTCTGGAGAAGTGTACGGTGTGTTCTGAAACATCTAAAAAACACAGCTTGGAGAGCAGAGGGCACTTCCACTCATGGGCGTATAAATTGGGAAAACTAAAAATCAGCAAGACACAGGCACCCCAAAGTTTAGGGCTGCTCTGTTGACAAGAACCCCCACTTCATTACACCTTAAATATCCTAGGAAAGAGAAAAATGGATAAAGAAGTTGGGGTCCTCATGTACAATGGAATATCACTCAGCCAGGAAATCAACGTCATAAGGCTAGTAGCAGCACGATGAGTGGATTTAGGTACGACGATTCTAAGTGAAATAAGTCACACAGAAAAAGACACTTATCATAAGATATCACTTCTAGAGGGTATGTAAAACCCGCTACACTTGAACTGAATTGCAAAACAGAACAGAGTCACACGTTTAGGAAACACACTATGGCTGCTGAACGGGAAAGGTGAGGTGGGGTGATGCATAAAACAAGGGTTTCAAATTAGCTCAGATACCGTTCCATAAACCCAATATGTAAGAGACAAGACCTATTCCTTTTTCAGTGAACTGGACTCAACACCCCCTATTCACCGCACAAGAATATATCTGACTAGTAAGAATCTTCAAACCTATGTATTGATATCTCTCTGTAAGTGAGTCAAGGGGGTGTAAAGCGGCATAAACACAGCCGTGAAAAGCAGCTAAACCCCATTATAAAAATAAATTACTTTTCAAAACCCGTGAAACAAAGACAGTGAAAGAGAGAGAAATTCTTACAAAATTCGTTCACGGGCTGTGATGCAACCTGGATTGACCATATCTAGACCCACAGCTGATTGAGACATAAGGGTGGACACTCTTGGGGCTGAGAGGTTCGGTGAGGTTGGGTGAGCCAACGCAGACCCTTTCAAGTAATACTGCATGGTTCCCATCCCATGGGTCCCAAATCTCCAGGTTCAAGGGCATCTTCCTACGTCGAAAACAGGCATGAGAAACCCAGAAGATGGTACACGGTGTGATCGGGAAAGGTTTCTAAAACGCACCTCATTTCTCATCTCCTTTGCTCGGGTTCGCCATTCCAGCCGATTTACTAGCCATCTCCCTCCTTGGAGAATCAGCACCTTTAACCTCCTGTTCCGTACAGGTTGCAATTTGTCCTGAGGATGAACGGGAAGAGGGGGAACCAATGAGAGACTAGCTCTAGGTGTTGGGACAGGCACAGGTCACTCTATTTTCCCATCAGGAAGAAGAATTAAGCACAAGCTCAGCCTACCCCCCAGAACCAGAAGAGGGCCTGAAGCAATCCTGCGCTTTTGCGGCCAGCTCCCAAAAAAGCGAGTTGAAAAATGGAGCTCAGGGGCACTGCAATTCACAAACCTGCAGAGTTTTAAATGATACCTCTCGTCCACAAATATATTAAGGGAAGGCAACGAAGAGGCTTTGAAAGCAAGGCAGAATTGCAGGAAACAGATTTCAGGAGGTAGATTCGAATCGCCTTGAAAGCACATGAAAAGCGGCAAAACGTGGACAATGATGCCCTTGGCCAAAAAGGGCGTATGCGTTTTTTCCTGAATATATTCAGGAAAAAACGCATACGTCCTTTTTGGCCAACCAAGCAACCTGGAAAGGCCAATCAGCGCTCCAAAGAAGTCTCGCTTCCCAGCGGGCAAAAGGGCCATGCGGAAAAAAGTGTCCAAACCAGAAATGCAGGACCGGCCATGGAGAAATGGGAGCCTTGCTACGCTGATGGGTGGGATGTAAATTGCCAACAGCCACTCTGGAGAAGTGTACGGTGTGTTCTGAAACATCTAAAAAACACAGCTTGGAGAGCAGAGGGCACTTCCACTCATGGGCGTATAAATTGGGAAAACTAAAAATCAGCAAGACACAGGCACCCCAAAGTTTAGGGCTGCTCTGTTGACAAGAACCCCCACTTCATTACACCTTAAATATCCTAGGAAAGAGAAAAATGGATAAAGAAGTTGGGGTCCTCATGTACAATGGAATATCACTCAGCCAGGAAATCAACGTCATAAGGCTAGTAGCAGCACGATGAGTGGATTTAGGTACGACGATTCTAAGTGAAATAAGTCACACAGAAAATGACACTTATCATAAGATATCACTTCTAGAGGGAATGTAAAACCCGCTACACTTGAACTGAATTGCAAAACAGAACAGAGTCACACGTTTAGGAAACACACTATGGCTGCTGAACGGGAAAGGTGAGGTGGGGTGATGCATAAAACAAGGGTTTCAAATTAGCTCCGATACCGTTCCATAAACCCAATATGTAAGAGACAAGACCTATTCCTTTTTCAGTGAACTGGGCTCAACACCCCCTATTCACCGCACAAGAATATATCTGACTAGTAAGAATCTTCAAACCTATGTATTGATATCTCTCTGTAAGTGAGTCAAGGGGGTGTAAAGCGGCATAAACACAGCCGTGAAAAGCAGCTAAACCCCATTATAAAAATAAATTACTTTTCAAAACCCGTGAAACAAAGACAGTGAAAGAGAGAGAAATTCTTACAAAATTCGTTCAGGGGCTGTGATGCAACCTGGATTGACCATATCTAGACCCACAGCTGATTGAGACATAAGGGTGGACACTCTTGGGGCTGAGAGGTTCGGTGAGGTTGGGTGAGCCAACGCAGACCCTTTCAAGTAATACTGCATGGTACCCATCCCATGGGTCCCAAATCTCCAGGTTCAAGGGCATCTTCCTACGTCGAAAACAGGCATGAGAAACCCAGAAGATGGTACACCGTGTGATCGGGAAAGGTTTCTAAAACGCACCTCATTTCTCATCTCCTTTGCTCGGGTTCGCCATTCCAGCCGATTTACTAGCCATCTCCCTCCTTGGAGAATCAGCACCTTTAACCTCCTGTTCCGTACAGGTTGCAATTTGTCCTGAGGATGAACGGGAAGAGGGGGAACCAATGAGAGACTAGCTCTAGGTGTTGGGACAGGCACAGGTCACTCTATTTTCCCATCAGGAAGAAGAATTAAGCACAAGCTCAGCCTGCCCCCCAGAACCAGAAGAGGGCCTGAAGCAATCCTGCGCTTTTGCGGCCAGCTCCCAAAAAAGCGAGTTGAAAAATGGAGCTCAGGGGCACTGCAATTCACAAACCTGCAGAGTTTTAAATGATACCTCTCGTCCACAAATATATTAAGGGAAGGCAACGAAGAGGCTTTGAAAGCAAGGCAGAATTGCAGGAAACAGATTTCAGGAGGTAGATTCGAATCGCCTTGAAAGCACATGAAAAGCGGCAAAACGTGGACAATGATGCCCTTGGCCAAAAAGGGCGTATGGCGTTTTTTCCTGAATATATTCAGGAAAAAACGCATACGCCCTTTTTGGCCAACCAAGCAACCTGGAAAGGCCAATCAGCGCTCCAAAGAAGTCTCGCTTCCCAGCGGGCAAAAGGGCCATGCGGAAAAAAGTGTCCAAACCAGAAATGCAGGACCGGCCATGGAGAAATGGGAGCCTTGCTACGCTGATGGGTGGGATGTAAATTGCCAACAGCCACTCTGGAGAAGTGTACGGTGTGTTCTGAAACATCTAAAAAACACAGCTTGGAGAGCATAGGGCACTTCCACTCATGGGCGTATAAATTGGGACAACTAAAAATCAGCAAGACACAGGCACCCCAAAGTTTAGGGCTGCTCTGTTGACAAGAACCCCCACTTCATTACACCTTAAATATCCTAGGAAAGAGAAAAATGGATAAAGAAGTTGGGGTCCTCATGTACAATGGAATATCACTCAGCCATGAAATCAACGTCATAAGGCTAGTAGCAGCACGATGAGTGGATTTAGGTACGACGATTCTAAGTGAAATAAGTCACACAGAAAAAGACACTTATCATAAGATATCACTTCTAGAGGGAATGTAAAACCCGCTACACTTGAACTGAATTGCAAAACAGAACAGAGTCACACATTTAGGAAACACACTATGGCTGCTGAACGGGAAAGGTGAGGTGGGGTGATGCATAAAACAAGGGTTTCAAATTAGCTCAGATACCGTTCCATAAACCCAATATGTAAGAGACAAGACCTATTCCTTTTTCAGTGAACTGGACTCAACACCCCCTATTCACCGCACAAGAATATATCTGACTAGTAAGAATCTTCAAACCTATGTATTGATATCTCTCTGTAAGTGAGTCAAGGGGGTGTAAAGCGGCATAAACACAGCCGTGAAAAGCAGCTAAACCCCATTATAAAAATAAATTACTTTTCAAAACCCGTGAAACAAAGGCAGTGAAAGAGAGAGAAATTCTTACAAAATTCGTTCAGGGGCTGTGATGCAACCTGGATTGACCATATCTAGACCCACAGCTGATTGAGACATAAGGGTGGACACTCTTGGGGCTGAGAGGTTCGGTGAGGTTGGGTGAGCCAACGCAGACCCTTTCAAGTAATACTGCATGGTTCCCATCCCATGGGTCCCAAATCTCCAGGTTCAAGGGCATCTTCCTACGTCGAAAACAGGCATGAGATACCCAGAAGATGGTACACGGTGTGATCGGGAAAGGTTTCTAAAACGCACCTCATTTCTCATCTCCTTTGCTCGGGTTCGCCATTCCAGCCGATTTACTAGCCATCTCCCTCCTTGGAGAATCAGCACCTTTAACCTCCTGTTCCGTACAGGTTGCAATTTGTCCTGAGGATGAACGGGAAGAGGGGGAACCAATGAGAGACTAGCTCTAGGTGTTGGGACAGGCACAGGTCACTCTATTTTCCCATCAGGAAGAAGATTTAAGCACAAGCTCAGCCTGCCCCCCAGAACCAGAAGAGGGCCTGAAGCAATCCTGCGCTTTTGCGGCCAGCTCCCAAAAAAGCGAGTTGAAAAATGGAGCTCAGGGGCACTGCAATTCACAAACCTGCAGAGTTTTAAATGATACCTCTCGTCCACAAATATATTAAGGGAAGGCAACGAAGAGGCTTTGAAAGCAAGGCAGAATTGCAGGAAACAGATTTCAGGAGGTAGATTCGAATCGCCTTGAAAGCACATGAAAAGCGGCAAAACGTGGACAATGATGCCCTTGGCCAAAAAGGGCGTATGCGTTTTTTCCTGAATATATTCAGGAAAAAACGCATACGCCCTTTTTGGCCAACCAAGCAACCTGGAAAGGCCAATCAGCGCTCCAAAGAAGTCTCGCTTCCCAGCGGGCAAAAGGGCCATGCGGAAAAAAGTGTCCAAACCAGAAATGCAGGACCGGCCATGGAGAAATGGGAGCCTTGCTACGCTGATGGGTGGGATGTAAATTGCCAACAGCCACTCTGGAGAAGTGTACGGTGTGTTCTGAAACATCTAAAAAACACAGCTTGGAGAGCAGAGGGCACTTCCACTCATGGGCGTATAAATTGGGAAAACTAAAAATCAGCAAGACACAGGCACCCCAAAGTTTAGGGCTGCTCTGTTGACAAGAACCCCCACTTCATTACACCTTAAATATCCTAGGAAAGAGAAAAATGGATAAAGAAGTTGGGGTCCTCATGTACAATGGAATATCACTCAGCCAGGAAATCAACGTCATAAGGCTAGTAGCAGCACGATGAGTGGATTTAGGTACGACGATTCTAAGTGAAATAAGTCACACAGAAAAAGACACTTATCATAAGATATCACTTCTAGAGGGAATGTAAAACCCGCTACACTTGAACTGAATTGCAAAACAGAACAGAGTCACACGTTTAGGAAACACACTATGGCTGCTGAACGGGAAAGGTGAGGTGGGGTGATGCATAAAACAAGGGTTTCAAATTAGCTCAGATACCGTTCCATAAACCCAATATGTAAGAGACAAGACCTATTCCTTTTTCAGTGAACTGGACTCAACACCCCCTATTCACCGCACAAGAATATATCTGACTAGTAAGAATCTTCAAACCTATGTATTGATATCTCTCTGTAAGTGAGTCAAGGGGGTGTAAAGCGGCATAAACACAGCCGTGAAAAGCAGCTAAACCCCATTATAAAAATAAATTACTTTTCAAAACCCGTGAAACAAAGACAGTGAAAGAGAGAGAAATTCTTACAAAATTCGTTCACGGGCTGTGATGCAACCTGGATTGACCATATCTAGACCCACAGCTGATTGAGACATAAGGGTGGACACTCTTGGGGCTGAGAGGTTCGGTGAGGTTGGGTGAGCCAACGCAGACCCTTTCAAGTAATACTGCATGGTTCCCATCCCATGGGTCCCAAATCTCCAGGTTCAAGGGCATCTTCCTACGTCGAAAACAGGCATGAGAAACCCAGAAGATGGTACACGGTGTGATCGGGAAAGGTTTCTAAAACGCACCTCATTTCTCATCTCCTTTGCTCGGGTTCGCCATTCCAGCCGATTTACTAGCCATCTCCCTCCTTGGAGAATGAGCACCTTTAACCTCCTGTTCCGTACAGGTTGCAATTTGTCCTGAGGATGAACGGGAAGAGGGGGAACCAATGAGAGACTAGCTCTAGGTGTTGGGACAGGCACAGGTCACTCTATTTTCCCATCAGGAAGAAGAATTAAGCACAAGCTCAGCCTACCCCCCAGAACCAGAAGAGGGCCTGAAGCAATCCTGCGCTTTTGCGGCCAGCTCCCAAAAAAGCGAGTTGAAAAATGGAGCTCAGGGGCACTGCAATTCACAAACCTGCAGAGTTTTAAATGATACCTCTCGTCCACAAATATATTAAGGGAAGGCAACGAAGAGGCTTTGAAAGCAAGGCAGAATTGCAGGAAACAGATTTCAGGAGGTACATTCGAATCGCCTTGAAAGCACATGAAAAGCGGCAAAACGTGGACAATGATGCCCTTGGCCAAAAAGGGCGTATGCGTTTTTTCCTGAATATATTCAGGAAAAAACGCATACGTCCTTTTTGGCCAACCAAGCAACCTGGAAAGGCCAATCAGCGCTCCAAAGAAGTCTCGCTTCCCAGCGGGCAAAAGGGCCATGCGGAAAAAAGTGTCCAAACCAGAAATGCAGGACCGGCCATGGAGAAATGGGAGCCTTGCTACGCTGATGGGTGGGATGTAAATTGCCAACAGCCACTCTGGAGAAGTGTACGGTGTGTTCTGAAACATCTAAAAAACACAGCTTGGAGAGCAGAGGGCACTTCCACTCATGGGCGTATAAATTGGGAAAACTAAAAATCAGCAAGACACAGGCACCCCAAAGTTTAGGGCTGCTCTATTGACAAGAACCCCCACTTCATTACACCTTAAATATCCTAGGAAAGAGAAAAATGGATAAAGAAGTTGGGGTCCTCATGTACAATGGAATATCACTCAGCCAGGAAATCAACGTCATAAGGCTAGTAGCAGCACGATGAGTGGATTTAGGTACGACGATTCTAAGTGAAATAAGTCACACAGAAAATGACACTTATCATAAGATATCACTTCTAGAGGGAATGTAAAACCCGCTACACTTGAACTGAATTGCAAAACAGAACAGAGTCACACGTTTAGGAAACACACTATGGCTGCTGAACGGGAAAGGTGAGGTGGGGTGATGCATAAAACAAGGGTTTCAAATTAGCTCCGATACCGTTCCATAAACCCAATATGTAAGAGACAAGACCTATTCCTTTTTCAGTGAACTGGGCTCAACACCCCCTATTCACCGCACAAGAATATATCTGACTAGTAAGAATCTTCAAACCTATGTATTGATATCTCTCTGTAAGTGAGTCAAGGGGGTGTAAAGCGGCATAAACACAGCCGTGAAAAGCAGCTAAACCCCATTATAAAAATAAATTACTTTTCAAAACCCGTGAAACAAAGACAGTGAAAGAGAGAGAAATTCTTACAAAATTCGTTCAGGGGCTGTGATGCAACCTGGATTGACCATATCTAGACCCACAGCTGATTGAGACATAAGGGTGGACACTCTTGGGGCTGAGAGGTTCGGTGAGGTTGGGTGAGCCAACGCAGACCCTTTCAAGTAATACTGCATGGTACCCATCCCATGGGTCCCAAATCTCCAGGTTCAAGGGCATCTTCCTACGTCGAAAACAGGCATGAGAAACCCAGAAGATGGTACACCGTGTGATCGGGAAAGGTTTCTAAAACGCACCTCATTTCTCATCTCCTTTGCTCGGGTTCGCCATTCCAGCCGATTTACTAGCCATCTCCCTCCTTGGAGAATCAGCACCTTTAACCTCCTGTTCCGTACAGGTTGCAATTTGTCCTGAGGATGAACGGGAAGAGGGGGAACCAATGAGAGACTAGCTCTAGGTGTTGGGACAGGCACAGCTCACTCTATTTTCCCATCAGGAAGAAGAATTAAGCACAAGCTCAGCCTGCCCCCCAGAACCAGAAGAGGGCCTGAAGCAATCCTGCGCTTTTGCGGCCAGCTCCCAAAAAAGCGAGTTGAAAAATGGAGCTCAGGGGCACTGCAATTCACAAACCTGCAGAGTTTTAAATGATACCTCTCGTCCACAAATATATTAAGGGAAGGCAACGAAGAGGCTTTGAAAGCAAGGCAGAATTGCAGGAAACAGATTTCAGGAGGTAGATTCGAATCGCCTTGAAAGCACATGAAAAGCGGCAAAACGTGGACAATGATGCCCTTGGCCAAAAAGGGCGTATGGCGTTTTTTCCTGAATATATTCAGGAAAAAACGCATACGCCCTTTTTGGCCAACCAAGCAACCTGGAAAGGCCAATCAGCGCTCCAAAGAAGTCTCGCTTCCCAGCGGGCAAAAGGGCCATGCGGAAAAAAGTGTCCAAACCAGAAATGCAGGACCGGCCATGGAGAAATGGGAGCCTTGCTACGCTGATGGGTGGGATGTAAATTGCCAACAGCCACTCTGGAGAAGTGTACGGTGTGTTCTGAAACATCTAAAAAACACAGCTTGGAGAGCATAGGGCACTTCCACTCATGGGCGTATAAATTGGGACAACTAAAAATCAGCAAGACACAGGCACCCCAAAGTTTAGGGCTGCTCTGTTGACAAGAACCCCCACTTCATTACACCTTAAATATCCTAGGAAAGAGAAAAATGGATAAAGAAGTTGGGGTCCTCATGTACAATGGAATATCACTCAGCCATGAAATCAACGTCATAAGGCTAGTAGCAGCACGATGAGTGGATTTAGGTACGACGATTCTAAGTGAAATAAGTCACACAGAAAAAGACACTTATCATAAGATATCACTTCTAGAGGGAATGTAAAACCCGCTACACTTGAACTGAATTGCAAAACAGAACAGAGTCACACATTTAGGAAACACACTATGGCTGCTGAACGGGAAAGGTGAGGTGGGGTGATGCATAAAACAAGGGTTTCAAATTAGCTCAGATACCGTTCCATAAACCCAATATGTAAGAGACAAGACCTATTCCTTTTTCAGTGAACTGGACTCAACACCCCCTATTCACCGCACAAGAATATATCTGACTAGTAAGAATCTTCAAACCTATGTATTGATATCTCTCTGTAAGTGAGTCAAGGGGGTGTAAAGCGGCATAAACACAGCCGTGAAAAGCAGCTAAACCCCATTATAAAAATAAATTACTTTTCAAAACCCGTGAAACAAAGGCAGTGAAAGAGAGAGAAATTCTTACAAAATTCGTTCAGGGGCTGTGATGCAACCTGGATTGACCATATCTAGACCCACAGCTGATTGAGACATAAGGGTGGACACTCTTGGGGCTGAGAGGTTCGGTGAGGTTGGGTGAGCCAACGCAGACCCTTTCAAGTAATACTGCATGGTTCCCATCCCATGGGTCCCAAATCTCCAGGTTCAAGGGCATCTTCCTACGTCGAAAACAGGCATGAGATACCCAGAAGATGGTACACGGTGTGATCGGGAAAGGTTTCTAAAACGCACCTCATTTCTCATCTCCTTTGCTCGGGTTCGCCATTCCAGCCGATTTACTAGCCATCTCCCTCCTTGGAGAATCAGCACCTTTAACCTCCTGTTCCGTACAGGTTGCAATTTGTCCTGAGGATGAACGGGAAGAGGGGGAACCAATGAGAGACTAGCTCTAGGTGTTGGGACAGGCACAGGTCACTCTATTTTCCCATCAGGAAGAAGATTTAAGCACAAGCTCAGCCTGCCCCCCAGAACCAGAAGAGGGCCTGAAGCAATCCTGCGCTTTTGCGGCCAGCTCCCAAAAAAGCGAGTTGAAAAATGGAGCTCAGGGGCACTGCAATTCACAAACCTGCAGAGTTTTAAATGATACCTCTCGTCCACAAATATATTAAGGGAAGGCAACGAAGAGGCTTTGAAAGCAAGGCAGAATTGCAGGAAACAGATTTCAGGAGGTAGATTCGAATCGCCTTGAAAGCACATGAAAAGCGGCAAAACGTGGACAATGATGCCCTTGGCCAAAAAGGGCGTATGCGTTTTTTCCTGAATATATTCAGGAAAAAACGCATACGCCCTTTTTGGCCAACCAAGCAACCTGGAAAGGCCAATCAGCGCTCCAAAGAAGTCTCGCTTCCCAGCGGGCAAAAGGGCCATGCGGAAAAAAGTGTCCAAACCAGAAATGCAGGACCGGCCATGGAGAAATGGGAGCCTTGCTACGCTGATGGGTGGGATGTAAATTGCCAACAGCCACTCTGGAGAAGTGTACGGTGTGTTCTGAAACATCTAAAAAACACAGCTTGGAGAGCAGAGGGCACTTCCACTCATGGGCGTATAAATTGGGAAAACTAAAAATCAGCAAGACACAGGCACCCCAAAGTTTAGGGCTGCTCTGTTGACAAGAACCCCCACTTCATTACACCTTAAATATCCTAGGAAAGAGAAAAATGGATAAAGAAGTTGGGGTCCTCATGTACAATGGAATATCACTCAGCCAGGAAATCAACGTCATAAGGCTAGTAGCAGCACGATGAGTGGATTTAGGTACGACGATTCTAAGTGAAATAAGTCACACAGAAAAAGACACTTATCATAAGATATCACTTCTAGAGGGAATGTAAAACCCGCTACACTTGAACTGAATTGCAAAACAGAACAGAGTCACACGTTTAGGAAACACACTATGGCTGCTGAACGGGAAAGGTGAGGTGGGGTGATGCATAAAACAAGGGTTTCAAATTAGCTCAGATACCGTTCCATAAACCCAATATGTAAGAGACAAGACCTATTCCTTTTTCAGTGAACTGGACTCAACAGCCCCTATTCACCGCACAAGAATATATCTGACTAGTAAGAATCTTCAAACCTATGTATTGATATCTCTCTGTAAGTGAGTCAAGGGGGTGTAAAGCGGCATAAACACAGCCGTGAAAAGCAGCTAAACCCCATTATAAAAATAAATTACTTTTCAAAACCCGTGAAACAAAGACAGTGAAAGAGAGAGAAATTCTTACAAAATTCGTTCACGGGCTGTGATGCAACCTGGATTGACCATATCTAGACCCACAGCTGATTGAGACATAAGGGTGGACACTCTTGGGGCTGAGAGGTTCGGTGAGGTTGGGTGAGCCAACGCAGACCCTTTCAAGTAATACTGCATGGTTCCCATCCCATGGGTCCCAAATCTCCAGGTTCAAGGGCATCTTCCTACGTCGAAAACAGGCATGAGAAACCCAGAAGATGGTACACGGTGTGATCGGGAAAGGTTTCTAAAACGCACCTCATTTCTCATCTCCTTTGCTCGGGTTCGCCATTCCAGCCGATTTACTAGCCATCTCCCTCCTTGGAGAATCAGCACCTTTAACCTCCTGTTCCGTACAGGTTGCAATTTGTCCTGAGGATGAACGGGAAGAGGGGGAACCAATGAGAGACTAGCTCTAGGTGTTGGGACAGGCACAGGTCACTCTATTTTCCCATCAGGAAGAAGAATTAAGCACAAGCTCAGCCTACCCCCCAGAACCAGAAGAGGGCCTGAAGCAATCCTGCGCTTTTGCGGCCAGCTCCCAAAAAAGCGAGTTGAAAAATGGAGCTCAGGGGCACTGCAATTCACAAACCTGCAGAGTTTTAAATGATACCTCTCGTCCACAAATATATTAAGGGAAGGCAACGAAGAGGCTTTGAAAGCAAGGCAGAATTGCAGGAAACAGATTTCAGGAGGTACATTCGAATCGCCTTGAAAGCACATGAAAAGCGGCAAAACGTGGACAATGATGCCCTTGGCCAAAAAGGGCGTATGCGTTTTTTCCTGAATATATTCAGGAAAAAACGCATACGTCCTTTTTGGCCAACCAAGCAACCTGGAAAGGCCAATCAGCGCTCCAAAGAAGTCTCGCTTCCCAGCGGGCAAAAGGGCCATGCGGAAAAAAGTGTCCAAACCAGAAATGCAGGACCGGCCATGGAGAAATGGGAGCCTTGCTACGCTGATGGGTGGGATGTAAATTGCCAACAGCCACTCTGGAGAAGTGTACGGTGTGTTCTGAAACATCTAAAAAACACAGCTTGGAGAGCAGAGGGCACTTCCACTCATGGGCGTATAAATTGGGAAAACTAAAAATCAGCAAGACACAGGCACCCCAAAGTTTAGGGCTGCTCTATTGACAAGAACCCCCACTTCATTACACCTTAAATATCCTAGGAAAGAGAAAAATGGATAAAGAAGTTGGGGTCCTCATGTACAATGGAATATCACTCAGCCATGAAATCAACGTCATAAGGCTAGTGGCAGCACGATGAGTGGATTTAGGTACGACGATTCTAAGTGAAATAAGTCACACAGAAAAAGACACTTATCATAAGATATCACTTCTAGAGGGAATGTAAAACCCGCTACACTTGAACTGAATTGCAAAACAGAACAGAGTCACACGTTTAGGAAACACACTATGGCTGCTGAACGGGAAAGGTGAGGTGGGGTGATGCATAAAACAAGGGTTTCAAATTAGCTCAGATACCGTTCCATAAACCCAATATGTAAGAGACAAGACCTATTCCTTTTTCAGTAAACTGGGCTCAACACCCCCTATTCACCGCACAAGAATATATCTGACTAGTAAGAATCTTCAAACCTATGTATTGATATCTCTCTGTAAGTGAGTCAAGGGGGTGTAAAGCGGCATAAACACAGCCGTGAAAAGCAGCTAAACCCCATTATAAAAATAAATTACTTTTCAAAACCCGTGAAACAAAGACAGTGAAAGAGAGAGAAATTCTTACAAAATTCGTTCACGGGCTGTGATGCAACCTGGATTGACCATATCTAGACCCACAGCTGATTGAGACATAAGGGTGGACACTCTTGGGGCTGAGAGGTTCGGTGAGGTTGGGTGAGCCAACGCAGACCCTTTCAAGTAATACTGCATGGTACCCATCCCATGGGTCCCAAATCTCCAGGTTCAAGGGCATCTTCCTACGTCGAAAACAGGCATGAGAAACCCAGAAGATGGTACACGGTGTGATCGGGAAAGGTTTCTAAAACGCACCTCATTTCTCATCTCCTTTGCTCGGGTTCGCCATTCCAGCCGATTTACTAGCCATCTCCCTCCTTGGAGAATCAGCACCTTTAACCTCCTGTTCCGTACAGGTTGCAATTTGTCCTGAGGATGAACGGGAAGAGGGGGAACCAATGAGAGACTAGCTCTAGGTGTTGGGACAGGCACAGGTCACTCTATTTTCCCATCAGGAAGAAGAATTAAGCACAAGCTCAGCCTGCCCCCCAGAACCAGAAGAGGGCCTGAAGCAATCCTGCGCTTTTGCGGCCAGCTCCCAAAAAAGCGAGTTGAAAAATGGAGCTCAGGGGCACTGCAATTCACAAACCTGCAGAGTTTTAAATGATACCTCTCGTCCACAAATATATTAAGGGAAGGCAACGAAGAGGCTTTGAAAGCAAGGCAGAATTGCAGGAAACAGATTTCAGGAGGTAGATTCGAATCGCCTTGAAAGCACATGAAAAGCGGCAAAACGTGGACAATGATGCCCTTGGCCAAAAAGGGCGTATGGCGTTTTTTCCTGAATATATTCAGGAAAAAACGCATACGCCCTTTTTGGCCAACCAAGCAACCTGGAAAGGCCAATCAGCGCTCCAAAGAAGTCTCGCTTCCCAGCGGGCAAAAGGGCCATGCGGAAAAAAGTGTCCAAACCAGAAATGCAGGACCGGCCATGGAGAAATGGGAGCCTTGCTACGCTGATGGGTGGGATGTAAATTGCCAACAGCCACTCTGGAGAAGTGTACGGTGTGTTCTGAAACATCTAAAAAACACAGCTTGGAGAGCATAGGGCACTTCCACTCATGGGCGTATAAATTGGGACAACTAAAAATCAGCAAGACACAGGCACCCCAAAGTTTAGGGCTGCTCTGTTGACAAGAACCCCCACTTCATTACACCTTAAATATCCTAGGAAAGAGAAAAATGGATAAAGAAGTTGGGGTCCTCATGTACAATGGAATATCACTCAGCCAGGAAATCAACGTCATAAGGCTAGTAGCAGCACGATGAGTGGATTTAGGTACGACGATTCTAAGTGAAATAAGTCACACAGAAAAAGACACTTATCATAAGATATCACTTCTAGAGGGAATGTAAAACCCGCTACACTTGAACTGAATTGCAAAACAGAACAGAGTCACACGTTTAGGAAACACACTATGGCTGCTGAACGGGAAAGGTGAGGTGGGGTGATGCATAAAACAAGGGTTTCAAATTAGCTCAGATACCGTTCCATAAACCCAATATGTAAGAGACAAGACCTATTCCTTTTTCAGTGAACTGGGCTCAACACCCCCTATTCACCGCACAAGAATATATCTGACTAGTAAGAATCTTCAAACCTATGTATTGATATCTCTCTGTAAGTGAGTCAAGGGGGTGTAAAGCGGCATAAACACAGCCGTGAAAAGCAGCTAAACCCCATTATAAAAATAAATTACTTTTCAAAACCCGTGAAACAAAGACAGTGAAAGAGAGAGAAATTCTTACAAAATTCGTTCACGGGCTGTGATGCAACCTGGATTGACCATATCTAGACCCACAGCTGATTGAGACATAAGGGTGGACACTCTTGGGGCTGAGAGGTTCGGTGAGGTTGGGTGAGCCAACGCAGACCCTTTCAAGTAATACTGCATGGTACCCATCCCATGGGTCCCAAATCTCCAGGTTCAAGGGCATCTTCCTACGTCGAAAACAGGCATGAGAAACCCAGAAGATGGTACACCGTGTGATCGGGAAAGGTTTCTAAAACGCACCTCATTTCTCATCTCCTTTGCTCGGGTTCGCCATTCCAGCCGATTTACTAGCCATCTCCCTCCTTGGAGAATCAGCACCTTTAACCTCCTGTTCCGTACAGGTTGCAATTTGTCCTGAGGATGAACGGGAAGAGGGGGAACCAATGAGAGACTAGCTCTAGGTGTTGGGACAGGCACAGCTCACTCTATTTTCCCATCAGGAAGAAGAATTAAGCACAAGCTCAGCCTGCCCCCCAGAACCAGAAGAGGGCCTGAAGCAATCCTGCGCTTTTGCGGCCAGCTCCCAAAAAAGCGAGTTGAAAAATGGAGCTCAGGGGCACTGCAATTCACAAACCTGCAGAGTTTTAAATGATACCTCTCGTCCACAAATATATTAAGGGAAGGCAACGAAGAGGCTTTGAAAGCAAGGCAGAATTGCAGGAAACAGATTTCAGGAGGTAGATTCGAATCGCCTTGAAAGCACATGAAAAGCGGCAAAACGTGGACAATGATGCCCTTGGCCAAAAAGGGCGTATGCGTTTTTTCCTGAATATATTCAGGAAAAAACGCATACGTCCTTTTTGGCCAACCAAGCAACCTGGAAAGGCCAATCAGCGCTCCAAAGAAGTCTCGCTTCCCAGCGGGCAAAAGGGCCATGCGGAAAAAAGTGTCCAAACCAGAAATGCAGGACCGGCCATGGAGAAATGGGAGCCTTGCTACGCTGATGGGTGGGATGTAAATTGCCAACAGCCACTCTGGAGAAGTGTACGGTGTGTTCTGAAACATCTAAAAAACACAGCTTGGAGAGCATAGGGCACTTCCACTCATGGGCGTATAAATTGGGACAACTAAAAATCAGCAAGACACAGGCACCCCAAAGTTTAGGGCTGCTCTGTTGACAAGAACCCCCACTTCATTACACCTTAAATATCCTAGGAAAGAGAAAAATGGATAAAGAAGTTGGGGTCCTCATGTACAATGGAATATCACTCAGCCATGAAATCAACGTCATAAGGCTAGTGGCAGCACGATGAGTGGATTTAGGTACGACGATTCTAAGTGAAATAAGTCACACAGAAAAAGACACTTATCATAAGATATCACTTCTAGAGGGAATGTAAAACCCGCTACACTTGAACTGAATTGCAAAACAGAACAGAGTCACACGTTTAGGAAACACACTATGGCTGCTGAACGGGAAAGGTGAGGTGGGGTGATGCATAAAACAAGGGTTTCAAATTAGCTCAGATACCGTTCCATAAACCCAATATGTAAGAGACAAGACCTATTCCTTTTTCAGTGAACTGGGCTCAACACCCCCTATTCACCGCACAAGAATATATCTGACTAGTAAGAATCTTCAAACCTATGTATTGATATCTCTCTGTAAGTGAGTCAAGGGGGTGTAAAGCGGCATAAACACAGCCGTGAAAAGCAGCTAAACCCCATTATAAAAATAAATTACTTTTCAAAACCCGTGAAACAAAGACAGTGAAAGAGAGAGAAATTCTTACAAAATTCGTTCACGGGCTGTGATGCAACCTGGATTGACCATATCTAGACCCACAGCTGATTGAGACATAAGGGTGGACACTCTTGGGGCTGAGAGGTTCGGTGAGGTTGGGTGAGCCAACGCAGACCCTTTCAAGTAATACTGCATGGTACCCATCCCATGGGTCCCAAATCTCCAGGTTCAAGGGCATCTTCCTACGTCGAAAACAGGCATGAGAAACCCAGAAGATGGTACACGGTGTGATCGGGAAAGGTTTCTAAAACGCACCTCATTTCTCATCTCCTTTGCTCGGGTTCGCCATTCCAGCCGATTTACTAGCCATCTCCCTCCTTGGAGAATCAGCACCTTTAACCTCCTGTTCCGTACAGGTTGCAATTTGTCCTGAGGATGAACGGGAAGAGGGGGAACCAATGAGAGACTAGCTCTAGGTGTTGGGACAGGCACAGGTCACTCTATTTTCCCATCAGGAAGAAGAATTAAGCACAAGCTCAGCCTGCCCCCCAGAACCAGAAGAGGGCCTGAAGCAATCCTGCGCTTTTGCGGCCAGCTCCCAAAAAAGCGAGTTGAAAAATGGAGCTCAGGGGCACTGCAATTCACAAACCTGCAGAGTTTTAAATGATACCTCTCGTCCACAAATATATTAAGGGAAGGCAACGAAGAGGCTTTGAAAGCAAGGCAGAATTGCAGGAAACAGATTTCAGGAGGTAGATTCGAATCGCCTTGAAAGCACATGAAAAGCGGCAAAACGTGGACAATGATGCCCTTGGCCAAAAAGGGCGTATGGCGTTTTTTCCTGAATATATTCAGGAAAAAACGCATACGCCCTTTTTGGCCAACCAAGCAACCTGGAAAGGCCAATCAGCGCTCCAAAGAAGTCTCGCTTCCCAGCGGGCAAAAGGGCCATGCGGAAAAAAGTGTCCAAACCAGAAATGCAGGACCGGCCATGGAGAAATGGGAGCCTTGCTACGCTGATGGGTGGGATGTAAATTGCCAACAGCCACTCTGGAGAAGTGTACGGTGTGTTCTGAAACATCTAAAAAACACAGCTTGGAGAGCATAGGGCACTTCCACTCATGGGCGTATAAATTGGGACAACTAAAAATCAGCAAGACACAGGCACCCCAAAGTTTAGGGCTGCTCTGTTGACAAGAACCCCCACTTCATTACACCTTAAATATCCTAGGAAAGAGAAAAATGGATAAAGAAGTTGGGGTCCTCATGTACAATGGAATATCACTCAGCCAGGAAATCAACGTCATAAGGCTAGTAGCAGCACGATGAGTGGATTTAGGTACGACGATTCTAAGTGAAATAAGTCACACAGAAAAAGACACTTATCATAAGATATCACTTCTAGAGGGAATGTAAAACCCGCTACACTTGAACTGAATTGCAAAACAGAACAGAGTCACACGTTTAGGAAACACACTATGGCTGCTGAACGGGAAAGGTGAGGTGGGGTGATGCATAAAACAAGGGTTTCAAATTAGCTCAGATACCGTTCCATAAACCCAATATGTAAGAGACAAGACCTATTCCTTTTTCAGTGAACTGGGCTCAACACCCCCTATTCACCGCACAAGAATATATCTGACTAGTAAGAATCTTCAAACCTATGTATTGATATCTCTCTGTAAGTGAGTCAAGGGGGTGTAAAGCGGCATAAACACAGCCGTGAAAAGCAGCTAAACCCCATTATAAAAATAAATTACTTTTCAAAACCCGTGAAACAAAGACAGTGAAAGAGAGAGAAATTCTTACAAAATTCGTTCAGGGGCTGTGATGCAACCTGGATTGACCATATCTAGACCCACAGCTGATTGAGACATAAGGGTGGACACTCTTGGGGCTGAGAGGTTCGGTGAGGTTGGGTGAGCCAACGCAGACCCTTTCAAGTAATACTGCATGGTACCCATCCCATGGGTCCCAAATCTCCAGGTTCAAGGGCATCTTCCTACGTCGAAAACAGGCATGAGAAACCCAGAAGATGGTACACCGTGTGATCGGGAAAGGTTTCTAAAACGCACCTCATTTCTCATCTCCTTTGCTCGGGTTCGCCATTCCAGCCGATTTACTAGCCATCTCCCTCCTTGGAGAATCAGCACCTTTAACCTCCTGTTCCGTACAGGTTGCAATTTGTCCTGAGGATGAACGGGAAGAGGGGGAACCAATGAGAGACTAGCTCTAGGTGTTGGGACAGGCACAGCTCACTCTATTTTCCCATCAGGAAGAAGAATTAAGCACAAGCTCAGCCTGCCCCCCAGAACCAGAAGAGGGCCTGAAGCAATCCTGCGCTTTTGCGGCCAGCTCCCAAAAAAGCGAGTTGAAAAATGGAGCTCAGGGGCACTGCAATTCACAAACCTGCAGAGTTTTAAATGATACCTCTCGTCCACAAATATATTAAGGGAAGGCAACGAAGAGGCTTTGAAAGCAAGGCAGAATTGCAGGAAACAGATTTCAGGAGGTAGATTCGAATCGCCTTGAAAGCACATGAAAAGCGGCAAAACGTGGACAATGATGCCCTTGGCCAAAAAGGGCGTATGCGTTTTTTCCTGAATATATTCAGGAAAAAACGCATACGCCCTTTTTGGCCAACCAAGCAACCTGGAAAGGCCAATCAGCGCTCCAAAGAAGTCTCGCTTCCCAGCGGGCAAAAGGGCCATGCGGAAAAAAGTGTCCAAACCAGAAATGCAGGACCGGCCATGGAGAAATGGGAGCCTTGCTACGCTGATGGGTGGGATGTAAATTGCCAACAGCCACTCTGGAGAAGTGTACGGTGTGTTCTGAAACATCTAAAAAACACAGCTTGGAGAGCATAGGGCACTTCCACTCATGGGCGTATAAATTGGGACAACTAAAAATCAGCAAGACACAGGCACCCCAAAGTTTAGGGCTGCTCTGTTGACAAGAACCCCCACTTCATTACACCTTAAATATCCTAGGAAAGAGAAAAATGGATAAAGAAGTTGGGGTCCTCATGTACAATGGAATATCACTCAGCCAGGAAATCAACGTCATAAGGCTAGTAGCAGCACGATGAGTGGATTTAGGTACGACGATTCTAAGTGAAATAAGTCACACAGAAAAAGACACTTATCATAAGATATCACTTCTAGAGGGAATGTAAAACCCGCTACACTTGAACTGAATTGCAAAACAGAACAGAGTCACACGTTTAGGAAACACACTATGGCTGCTGAACGGGAAAGGTGAGGTGGGGTGATGCATAAAACAAGGGTTTCAAATTAGCTCAGATACCGTTCCATAAACCCAATATGTAAGAGACAAGACCTATTCCTTTTTCAGTGAACTGGACTCAACACCCCCTATTCACCGCACAAGAATATATCTGACTAGTAAGAATCTTCAAACCTATGTATTGATATCTCTCTGTAAGTGAGTCAAGGGGGTGTAAAGCGGCATAAACACAGCCGTGAAAAGCAGCTAAACCCCATTATAAAAATAAATTACTTTTCAAAACCCGTGAAACAAAGACAGTGAAAGAGAGAGAAATTCTTACAAAATTCGTTCAGGGGCTGTGATGCAACCTGGATTGACCATATCTAGACCCACAGCTGATTGAGACATAAGGGTGGACACTCTTGGGGCTGAGAGGTTCGGTGAGGTTGGGTGAGCCAACGCAGACCCTTTCAAGTAATACTGCATGGTACCCATCCCATGGGTCCCAAATCTCCAGGTTCAAGGGCATCTTCCTACGTCGAAAACAGGCATGAGAAACCCAGAAGATGGTACACCGTGTGATCGGGAAAGGTTTCTAAAACGCACCTCATTTCTCATCTCCTTTGCTCGGGTTCGCCATTCCAGCCGATTTACTAGCCATCTCCCTCCTTGGAGAATCAGCACCTTTAACCTCCTGTTCCGTACAGGTTGCAATTTGTCCTGAGGATGAACGGGAAGAGGGGGAACCAATGAGAGACTAGCTCTAGGTGTTGGGACAGGCACAGCTCACTCTATTTTCCCATCAGGAAGAAGAATTAAGCACAAGCTCAGCCTGCCCCCCAGAACCAGAAGAGGGCCTGAAGCAATCCTGCGCTTTTGCGGCCAGCTCCCAAAAAAGCGAGTTGAAAAATGGAGCTCAGGGGCACTGCAATTCACAAACCTGCAGAGTTTTAAATGATACCTCTCGTCCACAAATATATTAAGGGAAGGCAACGAAGAGGCTTTGAAAGCAAGGCAGAATTGCAGGAAACAGATTTCAGGAGGTAGATTCGAATCGCCTTGAAAGCACATGAAAAGCGGCAAAACGTGGACAATGATGCCCTTGGCCAAAAAGGGCGTATGCGTTTTTTCCTGAATATATTCAGGAAAAAACGCATACGTCCTTTTTGGCCAACCAAGCAACCTGGAAAGGCCAATCAGCGCTCCAAAGAAGTCTCGCTTCCCAGCGGGCAAAAGGGCCATGCGGAAAAAAGTGTCCAAACCAGAAATGCAGGACCGGCCATGGAGAAATGGGAGCCTTGCTACGCTGATGGGTGGGATGTAAATTGCCAACAGCCACTCTGGAGAAGTGTACGGTGTGTTCTGAAACATCTAAAAAACACAGCTTGGAGAGCATAGGGCACTTCCACTCATGGGCGTATAAATTGGGAAAACTAAAAATCAGCAAGACACAGGCACCCCAAAGTTTAGGGCTGCTCTGTTGACAAGAACCCCCACTTCATTACACCTTAAATATCCTAGGAAAGAGAAAAATGGATAAAGAAGTTGGGGTCCTCATGTACAATGGAATATCACTCAGCCATGAAATCCACGTCATAAGGCTAGTAGCAGCACGATGAGTGAATTTAGGTACGACGATTCTAAGTGAAATAAGTCACACAGAAAAGACACTTATCATAAGATATCACTTAGAGAGGGAATGTAAAAACCGCTACACTTCAACTGAATTGCAAAACAGAACAGAGTCACACGTTTAGGAATCACACTATGGCTGCTGAACGGGAAAGGTGAGGTGGGGTGATGCATAAAACAAGGGTTTCAAATTAGCTCAGATACCGTTCCATAAACCCAATATGTAAGAGACAAGACCTATTCCTTTTTCAGTGAACTGGACTCAACACCCCCTATTCACCGCACAAGAATATATCTGACTAGTAAGAATCTTCAAACCTATGTATTGATATCTCTCTGTAAGTGAGTCAAGGGGGTGTAAAGCGGCATAAACACAGCCGTGAAAAGCAGCTAAACCCCATTATAAAAATAAATTACTTTTCAAAACCCGTGAAACAAAGACAGTGAAAGAGAGAGAAATTCTTACAAAATTCGTTCAGGGGCTGTGATGCAACCTGGATTGACCATATCTAGACCCACAGCTGATTGAGACATAAGGGTGGACACTCTTGGGGCTGAGAGGTTCGGTGAGGTTGGGTGAGCCAACGCAGACCCTTTCAAGTAATACTGCATGGTACCCATCCCATGGGTCCCAAATCTCCAGGTTCAAGGGCATCTTCCTACGTCGAAAACAGGCATGAGAAACCCAGAAGATGGTACACCGTGTGATCGGGAAAGGTTTCTAAAACGCACCTCATTTCTCATCTCCTTTGCTCGGGTTCGCCATTCCAGCCGATTTACTAGCCATCTCCCTCCTTGGAGAATCAGCACCTTTAACCTCCTGTTCCGTACAGGTTGCAATTTGTCCTGAGGATGAACGGGAAGAGGGGGAACCAATGAGAGACTAGCTCTAGGTGTTGGGACAGGCACAGCTCACTCTATTTTCCCATCAGGAAGAAGAATTAAGCACAAGCTCAGCCTGCCCCCCAGAACCAGAAGAGGGCCTGAAGCAATCCTGCGCTTTTGCGGCCAGCTCCCAAAAAAGCGAGTTGAAAAATGGAGCTCAGGGGCACTGCAATTCACAAACCTGCAGAGTTTTAAATGATACCTCTCGTCCACAAATATATTAAGGGAAGGCAACGAAGAGGCTTTGAAAGCAAGGCAGAATTGCAGGAAACAGATTTCAGGAGGTAGATTCGAATCGCCTTGAAAGCACATGAAAAGCGGCAAAACGTGGACAATGATGCCCTTGGCCAAAAAGGGCGTATGCGTTTTTTCCTGAATATATTCAGGAAAAAACGCATACGTCCTTTTTGGCCAACCAAGCAACCTGGAAAGGCCAATCAGCGCTCCAAAGAAGTCTCGCTTCCCAGCGGGCAAAAGGGCCATGCGGAAAAAAGTGTCCAAACCAGAAATGCAGGACCGGCCATGGAGAAATGGGAGCCTTGCTACGCTGATGGGTGGGATGTAAATTGCCAACAGCCACTCTGGAGAAGTGTACGGTGTGTTCTGAAACATCTAAAAAACACAGCTTGGAGAGCATAGGGCACTTCCACTCATGGGCGTATAAATTGGGACAACTAAAAATCAGCAAGACACAGGCACCCCAAAGTTTAGGGCTGCTCTGTTGACAAGAACCCCCACTTCATTACACCTTAAATATCCTAGGAAAGAGAAAAATGGATAAAGAAGTTGGGGTCCTCATGTACAATGGAATATCACTCAGCCATGAAATCAACGTCATAAGGCTAGTAGCAGCACGATGAGTGGATTTAGGTACGACGATTCTAAGTGAAATAAGTCACACAGAAAAAGACACTTATCATAAGATATCACTTCTAGAGGGAATGTAAAACCCGCTACACTTGAACTGAATTGCAAAACAGAACAGAGTCACACATTTAGGAAACACACTATGGCTGCTGAACGGGAAAGGTGAGGTGGGGTGATGCATAAAACAAGGGTTTCAAATTAGCTCAGATACCGTTCCATAAACCCAATATGTAAGAGACAAGACCTATTCCTTTTTCAGTGAACTGGACTCAACACCCCCTATTCACCGCACAAGAATATATCTGACTAGTAAGAATCTTCAAACCTATGTATTGATATCTCTCTGTAAGTGAGTCAAGGGGGTGTAAAGCGGCATAAACACAGCCGTGAAAAGCAGCTAAACCCCATTATAAAAATAAATTACTTTTCAAAACCCGTGAAACAAAGGCAGTGAAAGAGAGAGAAATTCTTACAAAATTCGTTCACGGGCTGTGATGCAACCTGGATTGACCATATCTAGACCCACAGCTGATTGAGACATAAGGGTGGACACTCTTGGGGCTGAGAGGTTCGGTGAGGTTGGGTGAGCCAACGCAGACCCTTTCAAGTAATACTGCATGGTTCCCATCCCATGGGTCCCAAATCTCCAGGTTCAAGGGCATCTTCCTACGTCGAAAACAGGCATGAGAAACCCAGAAGATGGTACACCGTGTGATCGGGAAAGGTTTCTAAAACGCACCTCATTTCTCATCTCCTTTGCTCGGGTTCGCCATTCCAGCCGATTTACTAGCCATCTCCCTCCTTGGAGAATCAGCACCTTTAACCTCCTGTTCCGTACAGGTTGCAATTTGTCCTGAGGATGAACGGGAAGAGGGGGAACCAATGAGAGACTAGCTCTAGGTGTTGGGACAGGCACAGGTCACTCTATTTTCCCATCAGGAAGAAGAATTAAGCACAAGCTCAGCCTGCCCCCCAGAACCAGAAGAGGGCCTGAAGCAATCCTGCGCTTTTGCGGCCAGCTCCCAAAAAAGCGAGTTGAAAAATGGAGCTCAGGGGCACTGCAATTCACAAACCTGCAGAGTTTTAAATGATACCTCTCGTCCACAAATATATTAAGGGAAGGCAACGAAGAGGCTTTGAAAGCAAGGCAGAATTGCAGGAAACAGATTTCAGGAGGTAGATTCGAATCGCCTTGAAAGCACATGAAAAGCGGCAAAACGTGGACAATGATGCCCTTGGCCAAAAAGGGCGTATGCGTTTTTTCCTGAATATATTCAGGAAAAAACGCATACGCCCTTTTTGGCCAACCAAGCAACCTGGAAAGGCCAATCAGCGCTCCAAAGAAGTCTCGCTTCCCAGCGGGCAAAAGGGCCATGCGGAAAAAAGTGTCCAAACCAGAAATGCAGGACCGGCCATGGAGAAATGTGAGCCTTGCTACGCTGATGGGTGGGATGTAAATTGCCAACAGCCACTCTGGAGAAGTGTACGGTGTGTTCTGAAACATCTAAAAAACACAGCTTGGAGAGCATAGGGCACTTCCACTCATGGGGGTATAAATTGGGAAAACTAAAAATCAGCAAGACACAGGCACCCCAAAGTTTAGGGCTGCTCTGTTGACAAGAACCCCCACTTCATTACACCTTAAATATCCTAGGAAAGAGAAAAATGGATAAAGAAGTTGGGGTCCTCATGTACAATGGAATATCACTCAGCCAGGAAATCAACGTCATAAGGCTAGTAGCAGCACGATGAGTGGATTTAGGTACGACGATTCTAAGTGAAATAAGTCACACAGAAAAAGACACTTATCATAAGATATCACTTCTAGAGGGAATGTAAAACCCGCTACACTTGAACTGAATTGCAAAACAGAACAGAGTCACACGTTTAGGAAACACACTATGGCTGCTGAACGGGAAAGGTGAGGTGGGGTGATGCATAAAACAAGGGTTTCAAATTAGCTCAGATACCGTTCCATAAACCCAATATGTAAGAGACAAGACCTATTCCTTTTTCAGTGAACTGGGCTCAACACCCCCTATTCACCGCACAAGAATATATCTGACTAGTAAGAATCTTCAAACCTATGTATTGATATCTCTCTGTAAGTGAGTCAAGGGGGTGTAAAGCGGCATAAACACAGCCGTGAAAAGCAGCTAAACCCCATTATAAAAATAAATTACTTTTCAAAACCCGTGAAACAAAGACAGTGAAAGAGAGAGAAATTCTTACAAAATTCGTTCAGGGGCTGTGATGCAACCTGGATTGACCATATCTAGACCCACAGCTGATTGAGACATAAGGGTGGACACTCTTGGGGCTGAGAGGTTCGGTGAGGTTGGGTGAGCCAACGCAGACCCTTTCAAGTAATACTGCATGGTACCCATCCCATGGGTCCCAAATCTCCAGGTTCAAGGGCATCTTCCTACGTCGAAAACAGGCATGAGAAACCCAGAAGATGGTACACCGTGTGATCGGGAAAGGTTTCTAAAACGCACCTCATTTCTCATCTCCTTTGCTCGGGTTCGCCATTCCAGCCGATTTACTAGCCATCTCCCTCCTTGGAGAATCAGCACCTTTAACCTCCTGTTCCGTACAGGTTGCAATTTGTCCTGAGGATGAACGGGAAGAGGGGGAACCAATGAGAGACTAGCTCTAGGTGTTGGGACAGGCACAGGTCACTCTATTTTCCCATCAGGAAGAAGAATTAAGCACAAGCTCAGCCTGCCCCCCAGAACCAGAAGAGGGCCTGAAGCAATCCTGCGCTTTTGCGGCCAGCTCCCAAAAAAGCGAGTTGAAAAATGGAGCTCAGGGGCACTGCAATTCACAAACCTGCAGAGTTTTAAATGATACCTCTCGTCCACAAATATATTAAGGGAAGGCAACGAAGAGGCTTTGAAAGCAAGGCAGAATTGCAGGAAACAGATTTCAGGAGGTAGATTCGAATCGCCTTGAAAGCACATGAAAAGCGGCAAAACGTGGACAATGATGCCCTTGGCCAAAAAGGGCGTATGGCGTTTTTTCCTGAATATATTCAGGAAAAAACGCATACGCCCTTTTTGGCCAACCAAGCAACCTGGAAAGGCCAATCAGCGCTCCAAAGAAATCTCGCTTCCCAGCGGGCAAAAGGGCCATGCGGAAAAAAGTGTCCAACCCAGAAATGCAGGACCGGCCATGGAGAAATGGGAGCCTTGCTACGCTGATGGGTGGGATGTAAATTGCCAACAGCCACTCTGGAGAAGTGTACGGTGTGTTCTGAAACATCTAAAAAACACAGCTTGGAGAGCATAGGGCACTTCCACTCATGGGCGTATAAATTGGGACAACTAAAAATCAGCAAGACACAGGCACCCCAAAGTTTAGGGCTGCTCTGTTGACAAGAATCCCCACTTCATTACACCTTAAATATCCTAGGAAAGAGAAAAATGGATAAAGAAGTTGGGGTCCTCATGTACAATGGAATATCACTCAGCCATGAAATCAACGTCATAAGGCTAGTAGCAGCACGATGAGTGGATTTAGGTACGACGATTCTAAGTGAAATAAGTCACACAGAAAAAGACACTTATCATAAGATATCACTTCTAGAGGGAATGTAAAACCCGCTACACTTGAACTGAATTGCAAAACAGAACAGAGTCACACATTTAGGAAACACACTATGGCTGCTGAACGGGAAAGGTGAGGTGGGGTGATGCATAAAACAAGGGTTTCAAATTAGCTCAGATACCGTTCCATAAACCCAATATGTAAGAGACAAGACCTATTCCTTTTTCAGTGAACTGGACTCAACACCCCCTATTCACCGCACAAGAATATATCTGACTAGTAAGAATCTTCAAACCTATGTATTGATATCTCTCTGTAAGTGAGTCAAGGGGGTGTAAAGCGGCATAAACACAGCCGTGAAAAGCAGCTAAACCCCATTATAAAAATAAATTACTTTTCAAAACCCGTGAAACAAAGGCAGTGAAAGAGAGAGAAATTCTTACAAAATTCGTTCAGGGGCTGTGATGCAACCTGGATTGACCATATCTAGACCCACAGCTGATTGAGACATAAGGGTGGACACTCTTGGGGCTGAGAGGTTCGGTGAGGTTGGGTGAGCCAACGCAGACCCTTTCAAGTAATACTGCATGGTTCCCATCCCATGTGTCCCAAATCTCCAGGTTCAAGGGCATCTTCCTACGTCGAAAACAGGCATGAGATACCCAGAAGATGGTACACGGTGTGATCGGGAAAGGTTTCTAAAACGCACCTCATTTCTCATCTCCTTTGCTCGGGTTCGCCATTCCAGCCGATTTACTAGCCATCTCCCTCCTTGGAGAATCAGCACCTTTAACCTCCTGTTCCGTACAGGTTGCAATTTGTCCTGAGGATGAACGGGAAGAGGGGGAACCAATGAGAGACTAGCTCTAGGTGTTGGGACAGGCACAGGTCACTCTATTTTCCCATCAGGAAGAAGAATTAAGCACAAGCTCAGCCTGCCCCCCAGAACCAGAAGAGGGCCTGAAGCAATCCTGCGCTTTTGCGGCCAGCTCCCAAAAAAGCGAGTTGAAAAATGGAGCTCAGGGGCACTGCAATTCACAAACCTGCAGAGTTTTAAATGATACCTCTCGTCCACAAATATATTAAGGGAAGGCAACGAAGAGGCTTTGAAAGCAAGGCAGAATTGCAGGAAACAGATTTCAGGAGGTAGATTCGAATCGCCTTGAAAGCACATGAAAAGCGGCAAAACGTGGACAATGATGCCCTTGGCCAAAAAGGGCGTATGCATTTTTTCCTGAATATATTCAGGAAAAAACGCATACGTCCTTTTTGGCCAACCAAGCAACCTGGAAAGGCCAATCAGCGCTCCAAAGAAGTCTCGCTTCCCAGCGGGCAAAAGGGCCATGCGGAAAAAAGTGTCCAAACCAGAAATGCAGGACCGGCCATGGAGAAATGGGAGCCTTGCTACGCTGATGGGTGGGATGTAAATTGCCAACAGCCACTCTGGAGAAGTGTACGGTGTGCTCTGAAACATCTAAAAAACACAGCTTGGAGAGCAGAGGGCACTTCCACTCATGGGCGTATAAATTGGGACAACTAAAAATCAGCAAGACACAGGCACCCCAAAGTTTAGGGCTGCTCTGTTGACAAGAACCCCCACTTCATTACACCTTAAATATCCTAGGAAAGAGAAAAATGGATAAAGAAGTTGGGGTCCTCATGTACAATGGAATATCACTCAGCCATGAAATCAACGTCATAAGGCTAGTAGCAGCACGATGAGTGGATTTAGGTACGACGATTCTAAGTGAAATAAGTCACACAGAAAAAGACACTTATCATAAGATATCACTTCTAGAGGGAATGTAAAACCCGCTACACTTGAACTGAATTGCAAAACAGAACAGAGTCACACGTTTAGGAAACACACTATGGCTGCTGAACGGGAAAGGTGAGGTGGGGTGATGCAGAAAACAAGGGTTTCAAATTAGCTCCGATACCGTTCCATAAACCCAATATGTAAGAGACAAGACCTATTCCTTTTTCAGTGAACTGGACTCAACACCCCCTATTCACCGCACAAGAATATATCTGACTAGTAAGAATCTTCAAACCTATGTATTGATATCTCTCTGTAAGTGAGTCAAGGGGGTGTAAAGCGGCATAAACACAGCCGTGAAAAGCAGCTAAACCCCATTATAAAAATAAATTACTTTTCAAAACCCGTGAAACAAAGACAGTGAAAGAGAGAGAAATTCTTACAAAATTCGTCCAGGGGCTGTGATGCAACCTGGATTGACCATATCTAGACCCACAGGTGATTGAGACATAAGGGTGGACACTCTTGGGGCTGAGAGGTTCGGTGAGGTTGGGTGAGCCAACGCAGACCCTTTCAAATAATACTGCATGGTTCCCATCCCATGGGTCCCAAATCTCCAGGTTCAAGGGCATCTTCCTACGTCGAAAACAGGCATGAGAAACCCAGAAGATGGTACACGGTGTGATCGGGAAAGGTTTCTAAAACGCACCTCATTTCTCATCTCCTTTGCTCGGGTTCGCCATTCCAGCCGATTTACTAGCCATCTCCCTCCTTGGAGAATCAGCACCTTTAACCTCCTGTTCCGTACAGGTTGCAATTTGTCCTGAGGATGAACGGGAAGAGGGGGAACCAATGAGAGACTAGCTCTAGGTGTTGGGACAGGCACAGGTCACTCTATTTTCCCATCAGGAAGAAGAATTAAGCACAAGCTCAGCCTGCCCCCCAGAACCAGAAGAGGGCCTGAAGCAATCCTGCGCTTTTGCGGCCAGCTCCCAAAAAAGCGAGTTGAAAAATGGAGCTCAGGGGCACTGCAATTCACAAACCTGCAGAGTTTTAAATGATACCTCTCGTCCACAAATATATTAAGGGAAGGCAACGAAGAGGCTTTGAAAGCAAGGCAGAATTGCAGGAAACAGATTTCAGGAGGTAGATTCGAATCGCCTTGAAAGCACATGAAAAGCGGCAAAACGTGGACAATGATGCCCTTGGCCAAAAAGGGCGTATGCGTTTTTTCCTGAATATATTCAGGAAAAAACGCATACGTCCTTTTTGGCCAACCAAGCAACCTGGAAAGGCCAATCAGCGCTCCAAAGAAGTCTCGCTTCCCAGCGGGCAAAAGGGCCATGCGGAAAAAAGTGTCCAAACCAGAAATGCAGGACCGGCCATGGAGAAATGGGAGCCTTGCTACGCTGATGGGTGGGATGTAAATTGCCAACAGCCACTCTGGAGAAGTGTACGGTGTGTTCTGAAACATCTAAAAAACACAGCTTGGAGAGCATAGGGCACTTCCACTCATGGGCGTATAAATTGGGAAAACTAAAAATCAGCAAGACACAGGCACCCCAAAGTTTAGGGCTGCTCTGTTGACAAGAACCCCCACTTCATTACACCTTAAATATCCTAGGAAAGAGAAAAATGGATAAAGAAGTTGGGGTCCTCATGTACAATGGAATATCACTCAGCCATGAAATCAACGTCATAAGGCTAGTAGCAGCACGATGAGTGGATTTAGGTACGACGATTCTAAGTGAAATAAGTCACACAGAAAAAGACACTTATCATAAGATATCACTTCTAGAGGGAATGTAAAACCCGCTACACTTGAACTGAATTGCAAAACAGAACAGAGTCACACGTTTAAGAAACACACTATGGCTGCTGAACGGGAAAGGTGAGGTGGGGTGATGCATAAAACAAGGGTTTCAAATTAGCTCCGATACCGTTCCATAAACCCAATATGTAAGAGACAAGACCTATTCCTTTTTCAGTGAACTGGGCTCAACACCCCCTATTCACCGCACAAGAATATATCTGACTAGTAAGAATCTTCAAACCTATGTATTGATATCTCTCTGTAAGTGAGTCAAGGGGGTGTAAAGCGGCATAAACACAGCCGTGAAAAGCAGCTAAACCCCATTATAAAAATAAATTACTTTTCAAAACCCGTGAAACAAAGACAGTGAAAGAGAGAGAAATTCTTACAAAATTCGTTCAGGGGCTGTGATGCAACCTGGATTGACCATATCTAGACCCACAGCTGATTGAGACATAAGGGTGGACACTCTTGGGGCTGAGAGGTTCGGTGGGGTTGGGTGAGCCAACGCAGACCCTTTCAAGTAATACTGCATGGTACCCATCCCATGGGTCCCAAATCTCCAGGTTCAAGGGCATCTTCCTACGTCGAAAACAGGCATGAGAAACCCAGAAGATGGTACACCGTGTGATCGGGAAAGGTTTCTAAAACGCACCTCATTTCTCATCTCCTTTGCTCGGGTTCGCCATTCCAGCCGATTTACTAGCCATCTCCCTCCTTGGAGAATCAGCACCTTTAACCTCCTGTTCCGTACAGGTTGCAATTTGTCCTGAGGATGAACGGGAAGAGGGGGAACCAATGAGAGACTAGCTCTAGGTGTTGGGACAGGCACAGGTCACTCTATTTTCCCATCAGGAAGAAGAATTAAGCACAAGCTCAGCCTGCCCCCCAGAACCAGAAGAGGGCCTGAAGCAATCCTGCGCTTTTGCGGCCAGCTCCCAAAAAAGCGAGTTGAAAAATGGAGCTCAGGGGCACTGCAATTCACAAACCTGCAGAGTTTTAAATGATACCTCTCGTCCACAAATATATTAAGGGAAGGCAACGAAGAGGCTTTGAAAGCAAGGCAGAATTGCAGGAAACAGATTTCAGGAGGTAGATTCGAATCGCCTTGAAAGCACATGAAAAGCGGCAAAACGTGGACAATGATGCCCTTGGCCAAAAAGGGCGTATGGCGTTTTTTCCTGAATATATTCAGGAAAAAACGCATACGCCCTTTTTGGCCAACCAAGCAACCTGGAAAGGCCAATCAGCGCTCCAAAGAAGTCTCGCTTCCCAGCGGGCAAAAGGGCCATGCGGAAAAAAGTGTCCAAACCAGAAATGCAGGACCGGCCATGGAGAAATGGGAGCCTTGCTACGCTGATGGGTGGGATGTAAATTGCCAACAGCCACTCTGGAGAAGTGTACGGTGTGTTCTGAAACATCTAAAAAACACAGCTTGGAGAGCATAGGGCACTTCCACTCATGGGCGTATAAATTGGGACAACTAAAAATCAGCAAGACACAGGCACCCCAAAGTTTAGGGCTGCTCTGTTGACAAGAACCCCCACTTCATTACACCTTAAATATCCTAGGAAAGAGAAAAATGGATAAAGAAGTTGGGGTCCTCATGTACAATGGAATATCACTCAGCCATGAAATCAACGTCATAAGGCTAGTAGCAGCACGATGAGTGGATTTAGGTACGACGATTCTAAGTGAAATAAGTCACACAGAAAAAGACACTTATCATAAGATATCACTTCTAGAGGGAATGTAAAACCCGCTACACTTGAACTGAATTGCAAAACAGAACAGAGTCACAGGTTTAGGAAACACACTATGGCTGCTGAACGGGAAAGGTGAGGTGGGGTGATGCAGAAAACAAGGGTTTCAAATTAGCTCCGATACCGTTCCATAAACCCAATATGTAAGAGACAAGACTTATTCCTTTTTCAGTGAACTGGACTCAACAACCCCTATTCACCGCACAAGAATATATCTGACTAGTAAGAATCTTCAAACCTATGTATTGATATCTCTCTGTAAGTGAGTCAAGGGGGTGTAAAGTGGCATAAACACAGCCGTGAAAAGCAGCTAAACCCCATTATAAAAATAAATTACTTTTCAAAACCCGTGAAACAAAGACAGTGAAAGAGAGAGAAATTCTTACAAAATTCGTTCAGGGGCTGTGATGCAACCTGGATTGACCATATCTAGACCCACAGCTGATTGAGACATAAGGGTGGACACTCTTGGGGCTGAGAGGTTCGGTGAGGTTGGGTGAGCCAACGCAGACCCTTTCAAGTAATACTGCATGGTACCCATCCCATGGGTCCCAAATCTCCAGGTTCAAGGGCATCTTCCTACGTCGAAAACAGGCATGAGAAACCCAGAAGATGGTACACCGTGTGATCGGGAAAGGTTTCTAAAACGCACCTCATTTCTCATCTCCTTTGCTCGGGTTCGCCATTCCAGCCGATTTACTAGCCATCTCCCTCCTTGGAGAATCAGCACCTTTAACCTCCTGTTCCGTACAGGTTGCAATTTGTCCTGAGGATGAACGGGAAGAGGGGGAACCAATGAGAGACTAGCTCTAGGTGTTGGGACAGGCACAGGTCACTCTATTTTCCCATCAGGAAGAAGAATTAAGCACAAGCTCAGCCTGCCCCCCAGAACCAGAAGAGGGCCTGAAGCAATCCTGCGCTTTTGCGGCCAGCTCCCAAAAAAGCGAGTTGAAAAATGGAGCTCAGGGGCACTGCAATTCACAAACCTGCAGAGTTTTAAATGATACCTCTCGTCCACAAATATATTAAGGGAAGGCAACGAAGAGGCTTTGAAAGCAAGGCAGAATTGCAGGAAACAGATTTCAGGAGGTAGATTCGAATCGCCTTGAAAGCACATGAAAAGCGGCAAAACGTGGACAATGATGCCCTTGGCCAAAAAGGGCGTATGGCGTTTTTTCCTGAATATATTCAGGAAAAAACGCATACGCCCTTTTTGGCCAACCAAGCAACCTGGAAAGGCCAATCAGCGCTCCAAAGAAGTCTCGCTTCCCAGCGGGCAAAAGGGCCATGCGGAAAAAAGTGTCCAAACCAGAAATGCAGGACCGGCCATGGAGAAATGGGAGCCTTGCTACGCTGATGGGTGGGATGTAAATTGCCAACAGCCACTCTGGAGAAGTGTACGGTGTGTTCTGAAACATCTAAAAAACACAGCTTGGAGAGCATAGGGCACTTCCACTCATGGGCGTATAAATTGGGACAACTAAAAATCAGCAAGACACAGGCACCCCAAAGTTTAGGGCTGCTCTGTTGACAAGAACCCCCACTTCATTACACCTTAAATATCCTAGGAAAGAGAAAAATGGATAAAGAAGTTGGGGTCCTCATGTACAATGTAATATCACTCAGCCATGAAATCAACGTCATAAGGCTAGTAGCAGCACGATGAGTGGATTTAGGTACGACGATTCTAAGTGAAATAAGTCACACAGAAAAAGACACTTATCATAAGATATCACTTCTAGAGGGAATGTAAAACCCGCTACACTTGAACTGAATTGCAAAACAGAACAGAGTCACAGGTTTAGGAAACACACTATGGCTGCTGAACGGGAAAGGTGAGGTGGGGTGATGCAGAAAACAAGGGTTTCAAATTAGCTCCGATACCGTTCCATAAACCCAATATGTAAGAGACAAGACCTATTCCTTTTTCAGTGAACTGGACTCAACACCCCCTATTCACCGCACAAGAATATATCTGACTAGTAAGAATCTTCAAACCTATGTATTGATATCTCTCTGTAAGTGAGTCAAGGGGGTGTAAAGCGGCATAAACACAGCCGTGAAAAGCAGCTAAACCCCATTATAAAAATAAATTACTTTTCAAAACCCGTGAAACAAAGACAGTGAAAGAGAGAGAAATTCTTACAAAATTCGTTCAGGGGCTGTGATGCAACCTGGATTGACCATATCTAGACCCACAGCTGATTGAGACATAAGGGTGGACACTCTTGGGGCTGAGAGGTTCGGTGAGGTTGGGTGAGCCAACGCAGACCCTTTCAAGTAATACTGCATGGTACCCATCCCATGGGTCCCAAATCTCCAGGTTCAAGGGCATCTTCCTACGTCGAAAACAGGCATGAGAAACCCAGAAGATGGTACACCGTGTGATCGGGAAAGGTTTCTAAAACGCACCTCATTTCTCATCTCCTTTGCTCGGGTTCGCCATTCCAGCCGATTTACTAGCCATCTCCCTCCTTGGAGAATCAGCACCTTTAACCTCCTGTTCCGTACAGGTTGCAATTTGTCCTGAGGATGAACGGGAAGAGGGGGAACCAATGAGAGACTAGCTCTAGGTGTTGGGACAGGCACAGGTCACTCTATTTTCCCATCAGGAAGAAGAATTAAGCACAAGCTCAGCCTGCCCCCCAGAACCAGAAGAGGGCCTGAAGCAATCCTGCGCTTTTGCGGCCAGCTCCCAAAAAAGCGAGTTGAAAAATGGAGCTCAGGGGCACTGCAATTCACAAACCTGCAGAGTTTTAAATGATACCTCTCGTCCACAAATATATTAAGGGAAGGCAACGAAGAGGCTTTGAAAGCAAGGCAGAATTGCAGGAAACAGATTTCAGGAGGTAGATTCGAATCGCCTTGAAAGCACATGAAAAGCGGCAAAACGTGGACAATGATGCCCTTGGCCAAAAAGGGCGTATGGCGTTTTTTCCTGAATATATTCAGGAAAAAACGCATACGCCCTTTTTGGCCAACCAAGCAACCTGGAAAGGCCAATCAGCGCTCCAAAGAAGTCTCGCTTCCCAGCGGGCAAAAGGGCCATGCGGAAAAAAGTGTCCAAACCAGAAATGCAGGACCGGCCATGGAGAAATGGGAGCCTTGCTACGCTGATGGGTGGGATGTAAATTGCCAACAGCCACTCTGGAGAAGTGTACGGTGTGTTCTGAAACATCTAAAAAACACAGCTTGGAGAGCATAGGGCACTTCCACTCATGGGCGTATAAATTGGGACAACTAAAAATCAGCAAGACACAGGCACCCCAAAGTTTAGGGCTGCTCTGTTGACAAGAACCCCCACTTCATTACACCTTAAATATCCTAGGAAAGAGAAAAATGGATAAAGAAGTTGGGGTCCTCATGTACAATGTAATATCACTCAGCCATGAAATCAACGTCATAAGGCTAGTAGCAGCACGATGAGTGGATTTAGGTACGACGATTCTAAGTGAAATAAGTCACACAGAAAAAGACACTTATCATAAGATATCACTTCTAGAGGGAATGTAAAACCCGCTACACTTGAACTGAATTGCAAAACAGAACAGAGTCACAGGTTTAGGAAACACACTATGGCTGCTGAACGGGAAAGGTGAGGTGGGGTGATGCAGAAAACAAGGGTTTCAAATTAGCTCCGATACCGTTCCATAAACCCAATATGTAAGAGACAAGACCTATTCCTTTTTCAGTGAACTGGACTCAACACCCCCTATTCACCGCACAAGAATATATCTGACTAGTAAGAATCTTCAAACCTATGTATTGATATCTCTCCATAAGTGAGTCAAGGGGGTGTAAAGCGGCATAAACACAGCCGTGAAAAGCAGCTAAACCCCATTATAAAAATAAATTACTTTTCAAAACCCGTGAAACAAAGACAGTGAAAGAGAGAGAAATTCTTACAAAATTCGTTCAGGGGCTGTGATGCAACCTGGATTGACCATATCTAGACCCACAGCTGATTGAGACATAAGGGTGGACACTCTTGGGGCTGAGAGGTTCGGTGAGGTTGGGTGAGCCAACGCAGACCCTTTCAAGTAATACTGCATGGTACCCATCCCATGGGTCCCAAATCTCCAGGTTCAAGGGCATCTTCCTACATCGAAAACAGGCATGAGAAACCCAGAAGATGGTACACCGTGTGATCGGGAAAGGTTTCTAAAACGCACCTCATTTCTCATCTCCTTGGCTCGGGTTCGCCATTCCAGCCGATTTACTAGCCATCTCCCTCCTTGGAGAATCAGCACCTTTAACCTCCTGTTCCGTACAGGTTGCAATTTGTCCTGAGGATGAACGGGAAGAGGGGGAACCAATGAGAGACTAGCTCTAGGGGTTGGGACAGGCACAGGTCACTCTATTTTCCCATCAGGAAGAAGAATTAAGCACAAGCTCAGCCTGCCCCCCAGAACCAGAAGAGGGCCTGAAGCAATCCTGCGCTTTTGCGGCCAGCTCCCAAAAAAGCCAGTTGAAAAATGGAGCTCAGGGGCACTGCAATTCACAAACCTGCAGAGTTTTAAATGATACCTCTCGTCCACAAATATATTAAGGGAAGGCAACGAAGAGGCTTTGAAAGCAAGGCAGAATTGCAGGAAACAGATTTCAGGAGGTAGATTCGAATCGCCTTGAAAGCACATGAAAAGCGGCAAAACGTGGACAATGATGCCCTTGGCCAAAAAGGGCGTATGCGTTTTTTCCTGAATATATTCAGGAAAAAACGCATACGCCCTTTTTGGCCAACCAAGCAACCTGGAAAGGCAAATCAGCGCTCCAAAGAAGTCTCGCTTCCCAGCGGGCAAAAGGGCCATGCGGAAAAAAGTGTCCAAACCAGAAATGCAGGACCGGCCATGGAGAAATGGGAGCCTTGCTACGCTGATGGGTGGGATGTAAATTGCCAACAGCCACTCTGGAGAAGTGTACGGTGTGTTCTGAAACATCTAAAAAACACAGCTTGGAGAGCATAGGGCACTTCCACTCATGGGCGTATAAATTGGGAAAACTAAAAATCAGCAAGACACAGGCACCCCAAAGTTTAGGGCTGCTCTGTTGACAAGAACCCCCACTTCATTACACCTTAAATATCCTAGGAAAGAGAAAAATGGATAAAGAAGTTGTGGTCCTCATGTACAATGGAATATCACTCAGCCATGATATCAACGTCATAAGGCTAGTAGCAGCACGATGAGTGGATTTAGGTACGACGATTCTAAGTGAAATAAGTCACACAGAAAAAGACACTTATCCTAAGATATCACTTCGAGAGGGAATGTAAAAACCGCTACACTTGAACTGAATTACAAAACAGAACAGAGTCACACGTTCAGAAAACACACTATGGCTGCTGAACGGGAAAGGTGAGGTGGGGAGATGCATAAAACAAGGGTTTCAAATTAGCTCAGATACCGTTCCATAAACCCAATATGTAAGAGACAAGACCTATTCCTTTTTCAGTGAACTGGACTCAACACCCCATATTCACCGCACAAGAATATATCTGACTAGTAAGAATCTTCAAACCCATGTATTGATATCTCTCTGTAAGTGAGTCAAGGGGGTGTAAAGCGGCATAAACACAGCCGTGAAAAGCAGCTAAACCCCATTATAAAAATAAATTACTTTTCAAAACCCGTGAAACAAAGACAGTGAAAGAGAGAGAAATTCTTACAAAATTCGTTCAGGGGCTGTGATGCAACCTGGATTGACCATATCTAGACCCACAGCTGATTGAGACATAAGGGTGGACACTCTTGGGGCTGAGAGGTTCGGTGAGGTTGGGTGAGCCAACGCAGACCCTTTCAAGTAATACTGCATGGTACCCATCCCATGGGTCCCAAATCTCCAGGTTCAAGGGCATCTTCCTACGTCGAAAACAGGCATGAGAAACCCAGAAGATGGTACACCGTGTGATCGGGAAAGGTTTCTAAAACGCACCTCATTTCTCATCTCCTTTGCTCGGGTTCGCCATTCCAGCCGATTTACTAGCCATCTCCCTCCTTGGAGAATCAGCACCTTTAACCTCCTGTTCCGTACAGGTTGCAATTTGTCCTGAGGATGAACGGGAAGAGGGGGAACCAATGAGAGACTAGCTCTAGGTGTTGGGACAGGCACAGGTCACTCTATTTTCCCATCAGGAAGAAGAATTAAGCACAAGCTCAGCCTGCCCCCCAGAACCAGAAGAGGGCCTGAAGCAATCCTGCGCTTTTGCGGCCAGCTCCCAAAAAAGCGAGTTGAAAAATGGAGCTCAGGGGCACTGCAATTCACAAACCTGCAGAGTTTTAAATGATACCTCTCGTCCACAAATATATTAAGGGAAGGCAACGAAGAGGCTTTGAAAGCAAGGCAGAATTGCAGGAAACAGATTTCAGGAGGTAGATTCGAATCGCCTTGAAAGCACATGAAAAGCGGCAAAACGTGGACAATGATGCCCTTGGCCAAAAAGGGCGTATGGCGTTTTTTCCTGAATATATTCAGGAAAAAACGCATACGCCCTTTTTGGCCAACCAAGCAACCTGGAAAGGCCAATCAGCGCTCCAAAGAAGTCTCGCTTCCCAGCGGGCAAAAGGGCCATGCGGAAAAAAGTGTCCAAACCAGAAATGCAGGACCGGCCATGGAGAAATGGGAGCCTTGCTACGCTGATGGGTGGGATGTAAATTGCCAACAGCCACTCTGGAGAAGTGTACGGTGTGTTCTGAAACATCTAAAAAACACAGCTTGGAGAGCATAGGGCACTTCCACTCATGGGCGTATAAATTGGGACAACTAAAAATCAGCAAGACACAGGCACCCCAAAGTTTAGGGCTGCTCTGTTGACAAGAACCCCCACTTCATTACACCTTAAATATCCTAGGAAAGAGAAAAATGGATAAAGAAGTTGGGGTCCTCATGTACAATGTAATATCACTCAGCCATGAAATCAACGTCATAAGGCTAGTAGCAGCACGATGAGTGGATTTAGGTACGACGATTCTAAGTGAAATAAGTCACACAGAAAAAGACACTTATCATAAGATATCACTTCTAGAGGGAATGTAAAACCCGCTACACTTGAACTGAATTGCAAAACAGAACAGAGTCACAGGTTTAGGAAACACACTATGGCTGCTGAACGGGAAAGGTGAGGTGGGGTGATGCAGAAAACAAGGGTTTCAAATTAGCTCCGATACCGTTCCATAAACCCAATATGTAAGAGACAAGACCTATTCCTTTTTCAGTGAACTGGACTCAACACCCCCTATTCACCGCACAAGAATATATCTGACTAGTAAGAATCTTCAAACCTATGTATTGATATCTCTCTGTAAGTGAGTCAAGGGGGTGTAAAGCGGCATAAACACAGCCGTGAAAAGCAGCTAAACCCCATTATAAAAATAAATTACTTTTCAAAACCCGTGAAACAAAGACAGTGAAAGAGAGAGAAATTCTTACAAAATTCGTTCAGGGGCTGTGATGCAACCTGGATTGACCATATCTAGACCCACAGCTGATTGAGACATAAGGGTGGACACTCTTGGGGCTGAGAGGTTCGGTGAGGTTGGGTGAGCCAACGCAGACCCTTTCAAGTAATACTGCATGGTACCCATCCCATGGGTCCCAAATCTCCAGGTTCAAGGGCATCTTCCTACATCAAAAACAGGCATGAGAAACCCAGAAGATGGTACACCGTGTGATCGGGAAAGGTTTCTAAAACGCACCTCATTTCTCATCTCCTTGGCTCGGGTTCGCCATTCCAGCCGATTTACTAGCCATCTCCCTCCTTGGAGAATCAGCACCTTTAACCTCCTGTTCCGTACAGGTTGCAATTTGTCCTGAGGATGAACGGGAAGAGGGGGAACCAATGAGAGACTAGCTCTAGGGGTTGGGACAGGCACAGGTCACTCTATTTTCCCATCAGGAAGAAGAATTAAGCACAAGCTCAGCCTGCCCCCCAGAACCAGAAGAGGGCCTGAAGCAATCCTGCGCTTTTGCGGCCAGCTCCCAAAAAAGCCAGTTGAAAAATGGAGCTCAGGGGCACTGCAATTCACAAACCTGCAGAGTTTTAAATGATACCTCTCGTCCACAAATATATTAAGGGAAGGCAACGAAGAGGCTTTGAAAGCAAGGCAGAATTGCAGGAAACAGATTTCAGGAGGTAGATTCGAATCGCCTTGAAAGCACATGAAAAGCGGCAAAACGTGGACAATGATGCCCTTGGCCAAAAAGGGCGTATGCGTTTTTTCCTGAATATATTCAGGAAAAAACGCATACGCCCTTTTTGGCCAACCAAGCAACCTGGAAAGGCAAATCAGCGCTCCAAAGAAGTCTCGCTTCCCAGCGGGCAAAAGGGCCATGCGGAAAAAAGTGTCCAAACCAGAAATGCAGGACCGGCCATGGAGAAATGGGAGCCTTGCTACGCTGATGGGTGGGATGTAAATTGCCAACAGCCACTCTGGAGAAGTGTACGGTGTGTTCTGAAACATCTAAAAAACACAGCTTGGAGAGCATAGGGCACTTCCACTCATGGGCGTATAAATTGGGAAAACTAAAAATCAGCAAGACACAGGCACCCCAAAGTTTAGGGCTGCTCTGTTGACAAGAACCCCCACTTCATTACACCTTAAATATCCTAGGAAAGAGAAAAATGGATAAAGAAGTTGTGGTCCTCATGTACAATGGAATATCACTCAGCCATGATATCAACGTCATAAGGCTAGTAGCAGCACGATGAGTGGATTTAGGTACGACGATTCTAAGTGAAATAAGTCACACAGAAAAAGACACTTATCCTAAGATATCACTTCGAGAGGGAATGTAAAAACCGCTACACTTGAACTGAATTACAAAACAGAACAGAGTCACACGTTCAGAAAACACACTATGGCTGCTGAACGGGAAAGGTGAGGTGGGGAGATGCATAAAACAAGGGTTTCAAATTAGCTCAGATACCGTTCCATAAACCCAATATGTAAGAGACAAGACCTATTCCTTTTTCAGTGAACTGGACTCAACACCCCATATTCACCGCACAAGAATATATCTGACTAGTAAGAATCTTCAAACCCATGTATTGATATCTCTCTGTAAGTGAGTCAAGGGGGTGTAAAGCGGCATAAACACAGCCGTGAAAAGCAGCTAAACCCCATTATAAAAATAAATTACTTTTCAAAACCCGTGAAACAAAGACAGTGAAAGAGAGAGAAATTCTTACAAAATTCGTTCAGGGGCTGTGATGCAACCTGGATTGACCATATCTAGACCCACAGCTGATTGAGACATAAGGGTGGACACTCTTGGGGCTGAGAGGTTCGGTGAGGTTGGGTGAGCCAACGCAGACCCTTTCAAGTAATACTGCATGGTACCCATCCCATGGGTCCCAAATCTCCAGGTTCAAGGGCATCTTCCTACGTCGAAAACAGGCATGAGAAACCCAGAAGATGGTACACCGTGTGATCGGGAAAGGTTTCTAAAACGCACCTCATTTCTCATCTCCTTTGCTCGGGTTCGCCATTCCAGCCGATTTACTAGCCATCTCCCTCCTTGGAGAATCAGCACCTTTAACCTCCTGTTCCGTACAGGTTGCAATTTGTCCTGAGGATGAACGGGAAGAGGGGGAACCAATGAGAGACTAGCTCTAGGTGTTGGGACAGGCACAGGTCACTCTATTTTCCCATCAGGAAGAAGAATTAAGCACAAGCTCAGCCTGCCCCCCAGAACCAGAAGAGGGCCTGAAGCAATCCTGCGCTTTTGCGGCCAGCTCCCAAAAAAGCGAGTTGAAAAATGGAGCTCAGGGGCACTGCAATTCACAAACCTGCAGAGTTTTAAATGATACCTCTCGTCCACAAATATATTAAGGGAAGGCAACGAAGAGGCTTTGAAAGCAAGGCAGAATTGCAGGAAACAGATTTCAGGAGGTAGATTCGAATCGCCTTGAAAGCACATGAAAAGCGGCAAAACGTGGACAATGATGCCCTTGGCCAAAAAGGGCGTATGGCGTTTTTTCCTGAATATATTCAGGAAAAAACGCATATGCCCTTTTTGGCCAACCAAGCAACCTGGAAAGGCCAATCAGCGCTCCAAAGAAGTCTCGCTTCCCAGCGGGCAAAAGGGCCATGCGGAAAAAAGTGTCCAAACCAGAAATGCAGGACCGGCCATGGAGAAATGGGAGCCTTGCTACGCTGATGGGTGGGATGTAAATTGCCAACAGCCACTCTGGAGAAGTGTACGGTGTGTTCTGAAACATCTAAAAAACACAGCTTGGAGAGCATAGGGCACTTCCACTCATGGGCGTATAAATTGGGAAAACTAAAAATCAGCAAGACACAGGCACCCCAAAGTTTAGGGCTGCTCTGTTGACAAGAACCCCCACTTCATTACACCTTAAATATCCTAGGAAAGAGAAAAATGGATAAAGAAGTTGGGGTCCTCATGTACAATGGAATATCACTCAGCCATGAAATCCACGTCATAAGGCTAGTAGCAGCACGATGAGTGGATTTAGGTACGACGATTCTAAGTGAAATAAGTCACACAGAAAAAGACACTTATCATAAGATATCACTTCTAGAGGGAATGTAAAAACCGCTACACTTGAACTGAATTGCAAAACAGAACAGAGTCAGACGTTTAGGAAACACACTATGGCTGCTGAACGGGAAAGGTGAGGTGGGGTGATGCATAAAACAAGGGTTTCAAATTAGCTCAGATACCGTTCCATAAACCCAATATGTAAGAGACAAGACCTATTCCTTTTTCAGTGAACTGGACTCAACACCCCCTATTCACCGCACAAGAATATATCTGACTAGTAAGAATCTTCAAAAATATGTATTGATATCTCTCTGTAATGAGTCAAGGGGGTGTAAAGCGGCATAAACACAGCCGTGAAAAGCAGCTAAACCCCATTATAAAAATAAATTACTTTTCAAAACCCGTGAAACAAAGACAGTGAAAGAGAGAGAAATTCTTACAAAATTCGTTCAGGGGCTGTGATGCAACCTGGATTGACCATATCTAGACCCACAGCTGATTGAGACATAAGGGTGGACACTCTTGGGGCTGAGAGGTTCGGTGAGGTTGGGTGAGCCAACGCAGACCCTTTCAAGTAATACTGCATGGTACCCATCCCATGGGTCCCTAATCTCCAGGTTCAAGGGCATCTTACTACGTCGAAAACAGGCATGAGAAACCCAGAAGATAGTACACGGTGTGTTCGGGAAAGGTTTCTAAAACGCACCTCATTTCTCATCTCCTTTGCTCGGGTTCGCCATTCCAGCCGATTTACTAGCCATCTCCCTCCTTGGAGAATCAGCACCTTTAACCTCCTGTTCCGTACAGGTTGCAATTTGTCCTGAGGATGAACGGGAAGAGGGGGAACCAATGAGAGACTAGCTCTAGGTGTTGGGACAGGCACAGGTCACTCTATTTTCCCATCAGGAAGAAGAATTAAGCACAAGCTCAGCCTGCCCCCCAGAACCAGAAGAGGGCCTGAAGCAATCCTGCGCTTTTGCGGCCAGCTCCCAAAAAAGCGAGTTGAAAAATGGAGCTCAGGGGCACTGCAATTCACAAACCTGCAGTTTTAAATGATACCTCTCGTCCACAAATATATTAAGGGAAGGCAACGAAGAGGCTTTGAAAGCAAGGCAGAATTGCAGGAAACAGATTTCAGGAGGTAGATTCGAATCGCCTTGAAAGCACATGAAAAGCGGCAAAACGTGGACAATGATGCCCTTGGCCAAAAAGGGCGTATGGCGTTTTTTCCTGAATATATTCAGGAAAAAACGCATACGCCCTTTTTGGCCAACCAAGCAACCTGGAAAGGCCAATCAGCGCTCCAAAGAAGTCTCGCTTCCCAGCGGGCAAAAGGGCCATGCGGAAAAAAGTGTCCAAACCAGAAATGCAGGACCGGCCATGGAGAAATGGGAGCCTTGCTACGCTGATGGGTGGGATGTAAATTGCCAACAGCCACTCTGGAGAAGTGTACGGTGTGTTCTGAAACATCTAAAAAACACAGCTTGGAGAGCATAGGGCACTTCCACTCATGGGCGTATAAATTGGGAAAACTAAAAATCAGCAAGACACAGGCACCCCAAAGTTTAGGGCTGCTCTGTGGACAAGAACTCCCACTTCATTACACCTTAAATATCCTAGGAAAGAGAAAAATGGATAAAGAAGTTGGGGTCCTCATGAACAATGGAATATCACTCAGCCATGAAATCCACGTCATAAGGCTAGTAGCAGCACGATGAGTGGATTTAGGTACGACGATTCTAAGTGAAATAAGTCACACAGAAAAAGACACTTATCATAAGATATCACTTCTAGAGGGAATGTAAAACCCGCTACACTTGAACTGAATTGCAAAACAGAACAGAGTCACAGGTTTAGGAAACACACTATGGCTGCTGAACGGGAAAGGTGAGGTGGGGTGATGCAGAAAACAAGGGTTTCAAATTAGCTCCGATACCGTTCCATAAACCCAATATGTAAGAGACAAGACCTATTCCTTTTTCAGTGAACTGGACTCAACACCCCCTATTCACCGCACAAGAATATATCTGACTAGTAAGAATCTTCAAACCTATGTATTGATATCTCTCTGTAAGTGAGTCAAGGGGGTGTAAAGCGGCATAAACACAGCCGTGAAAAGCAGCTAAACCCCATTATAAAAATAAATTACTTTTCAAAACCCGTGAAACAAAGACAGTGAAAGAGAGAGAAATTCTTACAAAATTCGTTCAGGGGCTGTGATGCAACCTGGATTGACCATATCTAGACCCACAGCTGATTGAGACATAAGGGTGGACACTCTTGGGGCTGAGAGGTTCGGTGAGGTTGGGTGAGCCAACGCAGACCCTTTCAAGTAATACTGCATGGTACCCATCCCATGGGTCCCAAATCTCCAGGTTCAAGGGCATCTTCCTACGTCGAAAACAGGCATGAGAAACCCAGAAGATGGTACACCGTGTGATCGGGAAAGGTTTCTAAAACGCACCTCATTTCTCATCTCCTTTGCTCGGGTTCGCCATTCCAGCCGATTTACTAGCCATCTCCCTCCTTGGAGAATCAGCACCTTTAACCTCCTGTTCCGTACAGGTTGCAATTTGTCCTGAGGATGAACGGGAAGAGGGGGAACCAATGAGAGACTAGCTCTAGGTGTTGGGACAGGCACAGGTCACTCTATTTTCCCATCAGGAAGAAGAATTAAGCACAAGCTCAGCCTGCCCCCCAGAACCAGAAGAGGGCCTGAAGCAATCCTGCGCTTTTGCGGCCAGCTCCCAAAAAAGCGAGTTGAAAAATGGAGCTCAGGGGCACTGCAATTCACAAACCTGCAGAGTTTTAAATGATACCTCTCGTCCACAAATATATTAAGGGAAGGCAACGAAGAGGCTTTGAAAGCAAGGCAGAATTGCAGGAAACAGATTTCAGGAGGTAGATTCGAATCGCCTTGAAAGCACATGAAAAGCGGCAAAACGTGGACAATGATGCCCTTGGCCAAAAAGGGCGTATGGCGTTTTTTCCTGAATATATTCAGGAAAAAACGCATACGCCCTTTTTGGCCAACCAAGCAACCTGGAAAGGCCAATCAGCGCTCCAAAGAAGTCTCGCTTCCCAGCGGGCAAAAGGGCCATGCGGAAAAAAGTGTCCAAACCAGAAATGCAGGACCGGCCATGGAGAAATGGGAGCCTTGCTACGCTGATGGGTGGGATGTAAATTGCCAACAGCCACTCTGGAGAAGTGTACGGTGTGTTCTGAAACATCTAAAAAACACAGCTTGGAGAGCATAGGGCACTTCCACTCATGGGCGTATAAATTGGGACAACTAAAAATCAGCAAGACACAGGCACCCCAAAGTTTAGGGCTGCTCTGTTGACAAGAACCCCCACTTCATTACACCTTAAATATCCTAGGAAAGAGAAAAATGGATAAAGAAGTTGGGGTCCTCATGTACAATGTAATATCACTCAGCCATGAAATCAACGTCATAAGGCTAGTAGCAGCACGATGAGTGGATTTAGGTACGACGATTCTAAGTGAAATAAGTCACACAGAAAAAGACACTTATCATAAGATATCACTTCTAGAGGGAATGTAAAACCCGCTACACTTGAACTGAATTGCAAAACAGAACAGAGTCACAGGTTTAGGAAACACACTATGGCTGCTGAACGGGAAAGGTGAGGTGGGGTGATGCAGAAAACAAGGGTTTCAAATTAGCTCCGATACCGTTCCATAAACCCAATATGTAAGAGACAAGACCTATTCCTTTTTCAGTGAACTGGACTCAACACCCCCTATTCACCGCACAAGAATATATCTGACTAGTAAGAATCTTCAAACCTATGTATTGATATCTCTCTGTAAGTGAGTCAAGGGGGTGTAAAGCGGCATAAACACAGCCGTGAAAAGCAGCTAAACCCCATTATAAAAATAAATTACTTTTCAAAACCCGTGAAACAAAGACAGTGAAAGAGAGAGAAATTCTTACAAAATTCGTTCAGGGGCTGTGATGCAACCTGGATTGACCATATCTAGACCCACAGCTGATTGAGACATAAGGGTGGACACTCTTGGGGCTGAGAGGTTCGGTGAGGTTGGGTGAGCCAACGCAGACCCTTTCAAGTAATACTGCATGGTACCCATCCCATGGGTCCCAAATCTCCAGGTTCAAGGGCATCTTCCTACGTCGAAAACAGGCATGAGAAACCCAGAAGATGGTACACCGTGTGATCGGGAAAGGTTTCTAAAACGCACCTCATTTCTCATCTCCTTTGCTCGGGTTCGCCATTCCAGCCGATTTACTAGCCATCTCCCTCCTTGGAGAATCAGCACCTTTAACCTCCTGTTCCGTACAGGTTGCAATTTGTCCTGAGGATGAACGGGAAGAGGGGGAACCAATGAGAGACTAGCTCTAGGTGTTGGGACAGGCACAGGTCACTCTATTTTCCCATCAGGAAGAAGAATTAAGCACAAGCTCAGCCTGCCCCCCAGAACCAGAAGAGGGCCTGAAGCAATCCTGCGCTTTTGCGGCCAGCTCCCAAAAAAGCGAGTTGAAAAATGGAGCTCAGGGGCACTGCAATTCACAAACCTGCAGAGTTTTAAATGATACCTCTCGTCCACAAATATATTAAGGGAAGGCAACGAAGAGGCTTTGAAAGCAAGGCAGAATTGCAGGAAACAGATTTCAGGAGGTAGATTCGAATCGCCTTGAAAGCACATGAAAAGCGGCAAAACGTGGACAATGATGCCCTTGGCCAAAAAGGGCGTATGGCGTTTTTTCCTGAATATATTCAGGAAAAAACGCATACGCCCTTTTTGGCCAACCAAGCAACCTGGAAAGGCCAATCAGCGCTCCAAAGAAGTCTCGCTTCCCAGCGGGCAAAAGGGCCATGTGGAAAAAAGTGTCCAAACCAGAAATGCAGGACCGGCCATGGAGAAATGGGAGCCTTGCTACGCTGATGGGTGGGATGTAAATTGCCAACAGCCACTCTGGAGAAGTGTACGGTGTGTTCTGAAACATCTAAAAAACACAGCTTGGAGAGCATAGGGCACTTCCACTCATGGGCGTATAAATTGGGAAAACTAAAAATCAGCAAGACACAGGCACCCCAAAGTTTAGGGCTGCTCTGTTGACAAGAACCCCCACTTCATTACACCTTAAATATCCTAGGAAAGAGAAAAATGGATAAAGAAGTTGGGGTCCTCATGTACAATGGAATATCACTCAGCCATGAAATCCACGTCATAAGGCTAGTAGCAGCACGATGAGTGGATTTAGGTACGACGATTCTAAGTGAAATAAGTCACACAGAAAAAGACACTTATCATAAGATATCACTTCTAGAGGGAATGTAAAAACCGCTACACTTGAACTGAATTGCAAAACAGAACAGAGTCAGACGTTTAGGAAACACACTATGGCTGCTGAACGGGAAAGGTGAGGTGGGGTGATGCATAAAACAAGGGTTTCAAATTAGCTCAGATACCGTTCCATAAACCCAATATGTAAGAGACAAGACCTATTCCTTTTTCAGTGAACTGGACTCAACACCCCCTATTCACCGCACAAGAATATATCTGACTAGTAAGAATCTTCAAAAATATGTATTGATATCTCTCTGTAATGAGTCAAGGGGGTGTAAAGCGGCATAAACACAGCCGTGAAAAGCAGCTAAACCCCATTATAAAAATAAATTACTTTTCAAAACCCGTGAAACAAAGACAGTGAAAGAGAGAGAAATTCTTACAAAATTCGTTCAGGGGCTGTGATGCAACCTGGATTGACCATATCTAGACCCACAGCTGATTGAGACATAAGGGTGGACACTCTTGGGGCTGAGAGGTTCGGTGAGGTTGGGTGAGCCAACGCAGACCCTTTCAAGTAATACTGCATGGTACCCATCCCATGGGTCCCTAATCTCCAGGTTCAAGGGCATCTTACTACGTCGAAAACAGGCATGAGAAACCCAGAAGATAGTACACGGTGTGATCGGGAAAGGTTTCTAAAACGCACCTCATTTCTCATCTCCTTTGCTCGGGTTCGCCATTCCAGCCGATTTACTAGCCATCTCCCTCCTTGGAGAATCAGCACCTTTAACCTCCTGTTCCGTACAGGTTGCAATTTGTCCTGAGGATGAACGGGAAGAGGGGGAACCAATGAGAGACTAGCTCTAGGTGTTGGGACAGGCACAGGTCACTCTATTTTCCCATCAGGAAGAAGAATTAAGCACAAGCTCAGCCTGCCCCCCAGAACCAGAAGAGGGCCTGAAGCAATCCTGCGCTTTTGCGGCCAGCTCCCAAAAAAGCGAGTTGAAAAATGGAGCTCAGGGGCACTGCAATTCACAAACCTGCAGTTTTAAATGATACCTCTCGTCCACAAATATATTAAGGGAAGGCAACGAAGAGGCTTTGAAAGCAAGGCAGAATTGCAGGAAACAGATTTCAGGAGGTAGATTCGAATCGCCTTGAAAGCACATGAAAAGCGGCAAAACGTGGACAATGATGCCCTTGGCCAAAAAGGGCGTATGGCGTTTTTTCCTGAATATATTCAGGAAAAAACGCATACGCCCTTTTTGGCCAACCAAGCAACCTGGAAAGGCCAATCAGCGCTCCAAAGAAGTCTCGCTTCCCAGCGGTCAAAAGGGCCATGCGGAAAAAAGTGTCCAAACCAGAAATGCAGGACCGGCCATGGAGAAATGGGAGCCTTGCTACGCTGATGGGTGGGATGTAAATTGCCAACAGCCACTCTGGAGAAGTGTACGGTGTGTTCTGAAACATCTAAAAAACACAGCTTGGAGAGCATAGGGCACTTCCACTCATGGGCGTATAAATTGGGAAAACTAAAAATCAGCAAGACACAGGCACCCCAAAGTTTAGGGCTGCTCTGTGGACAAGAACCCCCACTTCATTACACCTTAAATATCCTAGGAAAGAGAAAAATGGATAAAGAAGTTGGGGTCCTCATGAACAATGGAATATCACTCAGCCATGAAATCCACGTCATAAGGCTAGTAGCAGCACGATGAGTGGATTTAGGTACGACGATTCTAAGTGAAATAAGTCACACAGAAAAAGACACTTATCATAAGATATCACTTCTAGAGGGAATGTAAAACCCGCTACACTTGAACTGAATTGCAAAACAGAACAGAGTCACAGGTTTAGGAAACACACTATGGCTGCTGAACGGGAAAGGTGAGGTGGGGTGATGCAGAAAACAAGGGTTTCAAATTAGCTCCGATACCGTTCCATAAACCCAATATGTAAGAGACAAGACCTATTCCTTTTTCAGTGAACTGGACTCAACACCCCCTATTCACCGCACAAGAATATATCTGACTAGTAAGAATCTTCAAACCTATGTATTGATATCTCTCTGTAAGTGAGTCAAGGGGGTGTAAAGCGGCATAAACACAGCCGTGAAAAGCAGCTAAACCCCATTATAAAAATAAATTACTTTTCAAAACCCGTGAAACAAAGACAGTGAAAGAGAGAGAAATTCTTACAAAATTCGTTCAGGGGCTGTGATGCAACCTGGATTGACCATATCTAGACCCACAGCTGATTGAGACATAAGGGTGGACACTCTTGGGGCTGAGAGGTTCGGTGAGGTTGGGTGAGCCAACGCAGACCCTTTCAAGTAATACTGCATGGTACCCATCCCATGGGTCCCAAATCTCCAGGTTCAAGGGCATCTTCCTACGTCGAAAACAGGCATGAGAAACCCAGAAGATGGTACACCGTGTGATCGGGAAAGGTTTCTAAAACGCACCTCATTTCTCATCTCCTTTGCTCGGGTTCGCCATTCCAGCCGATTTACTAGCCATCTCCCTCCTTGGAGAATCAGCACCTTTAACCTCCTGTTCCGTACAGGTTGCAATTTGTCCTGAGGATGAACGGGAAGAGGGGGAACCAATGAGAGACTAGCTCTAGGTGTTGGGACAGGCACAGGTCACTCTATTTTCCCATCAGGAAGAAGAATTAAGCACAAGCTCAGCCTGCCCCCCAGAACCAGAAGAGGGCCTGAAGCAATCCTGCGCTTTTGCGGCCAGCTCCCAAAAAAGCGAGTTGAAAAATGGAGCTCAGGGGCACTGCAATTCACAAACCTGCAGAGTTTTAAATGATACCTCTCGTCCACAAATATATTAAGGGAAGGCAACGAAGAGGCTTTGAAAGCAAGGCAGAATTGCAGGAAACAGATTTCAGGAGGTAGATTCGAATCGCCTTGAAAGCACATGAAAAGCGGCAAAACGTGGACAATGATGCCCTTGGCCAAAAAGGGCGTATGGCGTTTTTTCCTGAATATATTCAGGAAAAAACGCATACGCCCTTTTTGGCCAACCAAGCAACCTGGAAAGGCCAATCAGCGCTCCAAAGAAGTCTCGCTTCCCAGCGGGCAAAAGGGCCATGCGGAAAAAAGTGTCCAAACCAGAAATGCAGGACCGGCCATGGAGAAATGGGAGCCTTGCTACGCTGATGGGTGGGATGTAAATTGCCAACAGCCACTCTGGAGAAGTGTACGGTGTGTTCTGAAACATCTAAAAAACACAGCTTGGAGAGCATAGGGCACTTCCACTCATGGGCGTATAAATTGGGAAAACTAAAAATCAGCAAGACACAGGCACCCCAAAGTTTAGGGCTGCTCTGTGGACAAGAACCCCCACTTCATTACACCTTAAATATCCTAGGAAAGAGAAAAATGGATAAAGAAGTTGGGGTCCTCATGTACAATGGAATATCACTCAGCCATGAAATCAACGTCATAAGGCTAGTAGCAGCACGATGAGTGGATTTAGGTACGACGATTCTAAGTGAAATAAGTCACACAGAAAAAGACACTTATCATAAGATATCACTTCTAGAGGGAATGTAAAAACCGCTACACTTGAACTGAATTGCAAAACAGAACAGAGTCACACGTTTAGGAAACACACTATGGCTGCTGAACGGGAAGGGTGAGGTGGGGTGATGCATAAAACAAGGGTTTCAAATTAGCTCAGATACCGTTCCATAAACCCAATATGTAAGAGACAAGACCTATTCCTTTTTCAGTGAACTGGACTCAACACCCCCTATTCACCGCACAAGAATATATCTGACTAGTAAGAATCTTCAAAAATATGTATTGATATCTCTCTGTAAGTGAGTCAAGGGGGTGTAAAGCGGCATAAACACAGCCGTGAAAAGCAGCTAAACCCCATTATAAAAATAAATTACTTTTCAAAACCCGTGAAACAAAGACAGTGAAAGAGAGAGAAATTCTTACAAAATTCGTTCAGGGGCTGTGATGCAACCTGGATTGACCATATCTAGACCCACAGCTGATTGAGACATAAGGGTGGACACTCTTGGGGCTGAGAGGTTCGGTGAGGTTGGGTGAGCCAACGCAGACCCTTTCAAGTAATACTGCATGGTACCCATCCCATGGGTCCCTAATCTCCAGGTTCAAGGGCATCTTACTACGTCGAAAACAGGCATGAGAAACCCAGAAGATAGTACACGGTGTGATCGGGAAAGGTTTCTAAAACGCACCTCATTTCTCATCTCCTTTGCTCGGGTTCGCCATTCCAGCCGATTTACTAGCCATCTCCCTCCTTGGAGAATCAGCACCTTTAACCTCCTGTTCCGTACAGGTTGCAATTTGTCCTGAGGATGAACGGGAAGAGGGGGAACCAATGAGAGACTAGCTCTAGGTGTTGGGACAGGCACAGGTCACTCTATTTTCCCATCAGGAAGAAGAATTAAGCACAAGCTCAGCCTGCCCCCCAGAACCAGAAGAGGGCCTGAAGCAATCCTGCGCTTTTGCGGCCAGCTCCCAAAAAAGCGAGTTGAAAAATGGAGCTCAGGGGCACTGCAATTCACAAACCTGCAGAGTTTTAAATGATACCTCTCGTCCACAAATATATTAAGGGAAGGCAACGAAGAGGCTTTGAAAGCAAGGCAGAATTGCAGGAAACAGATTTCAGGAGGTAGATTCGAATCGCCTTGAAAGCACATGAAAAGCGGCAAAACGTGGACAATGATGCCCTTGGCCAAAAAGGGCGTATGGCGTTTTTTCCTGAATATATTCAGGAAAAAACGCATACGCCCTTTTTGGCCAACCAAGCAACCTGGAAAGGCCAATCAACGCTCCAAAGAAGTCTCGCTTCCCAGCGGGCAAAAGGGCCATGCGGAAAAAAGTGTCCAAACCAGAAATGCAGGACCGGCCATGGAGAAATGGGAGCCTTGCTACGCTGATGGGTGGGATGTAAATTGCCAACAGCCACTCTGGAGAAGTGTACGGTGTGTTCTGAAACATCTAAAAAACACAGCTTGGAGAGCATAGGGCACTTCCACTCATGGGCGTATAAATTGGGAAAACTAAAAATCAGCAAGACACAGGCACCCCAAAGTTTAGGGCTGCTCTGTTGACAAGAACCCCCACTTCATTACACCTTAAATATCCTAGGAAAGAGAAAAATGGATAAAGAAGTTGGGGTCCTCATGTACAATGGAATATCACTCAGCCATGAAATCAACGTCATAAGGCTAGTAGCAGCACGATGAGTGGATTTAGGTACGACGATTCTAAGTGAAATAAGTCACACAGAAAAAGACACTTATCATAAGATATCACTTCTAGAGGGAATGTAAAAACCGCTACACTTGAACTGAATTGCAAAACAGAACAGAGTCACACGTTTAGGAAACACACTATGGCTGCTGAACGGGAAAGGTGAGGTGGGGTGATGCATAAAACAAGGGTTTCAAATTAGCTCAGATACCGTTCCATAAACCCAATATGTAAGAGACAAGACCTATTCCTTTTTCAGTGAACTGGACTCAACACCCCCTATTCACCGCACAAGAATATATCTGACTAGTAAGAATCTTCAAAAATATGTATTGATATCTCTCTGTAAGTGAGTCAAGGGGGTGTAAAGCGGCATAAACACAGCCGTGAAAAGCAGCTAAACCCCATTATAAAAATAAATTACTTTTCAAAACCCGTGAAACAAAGACAGTGAAAGAGAGAGAAATTCTTACAAAATTCGTTCAGGGGCTGTGATGCAACCTGGATTGACCATATCTAGACCCACAGCTGATTGAGACATAAGGGTGGACACTCTTGGGGCTGAGAGGTTCGGTGAGGTTGGGTGAGCCAACGCAGACCCTTTCAAGTAATACTGCATGGTACCCATCCCATGGGTCCCTAATCTCCAGGTTCAAGGGCATCTTACTACGTCGAAAACAGGCATGAGAAACCCAGAAGATAGTACACGGTGTGATCGGGAAAGGTTTCTAAAACGCACCTCATTTCTCATCTCCTTTGCTCGGGTTCGCCATTCCAGCCGATTTACTAGCCATCTCCCTCCTTGGAGAATCAGCACCTTTAACCTCCTGTTCCGTACAGGTTGCAATTTGTCCTGAGGATGAACGGGAAGAGGGGGAACCAATGAGAGACTAGCTCTAGGTGTTGGGACAGGCACAGGTCACTCTATTTTCCCATCAGGAAGAAGAATTAAGCACAAGCTCAGCCTGCCCCCCAGAACCAGAAGAGGGCCTGAAGCAATCCTGTGCTTTTGCGGCCAGCTCCCAAAAAAGCGAGTTGAAAAATGGAGCTCAGGGGCACTGCAATTCACAAACCTGCAGAGTTTTAAATGATACCTCTCGTCCACAAATATATTAAGGGAAGGCAACGAAGAGGCTTTGAAAGCAAGGCAGAATTGCAGGAAACAGATTTCAGGAGGTAGATTCGAATCGCCTTGAAAGCACATGAAAAGCGGCAAAACGTGGACAATGATGCCCTTGGCCAAAAAGGGCGTATGGCGTTTTTTCCTGAATATATTCAGGAAAAAACGCATACGCCCTTTTTGGCCAACCAAGCAACCTGGAAAGGCCAATCAGCGCTCCAAAGAAGTCTCGCTTCCCAGCGGGCAAAAGGGCCATGCGGAAAAAAGTGTCCAAACCAGAAATGCAGGACCGGCCATGGAGAAATGGGAGCCTTGCTATGCTGATGGGTGGGATGTAAATTGCCAACAGCCACTCTGGAGAAGTGTACGGTGTGTTCTGAAACATCTAAAAAACACAGCTTGGAGAGCATAGGGCACTTCCACTCATGGGCGTATAAATTGGGAAAACTAAAAATCAGCAAGACACAGGCACCCCAAAGTTTAGGGCTGCTCTGTTGACAAGAACCCCCACTTCATTACACCTTAAATATCCTAGGAAAGAGAAAAATGGATAAAGAAGTTGGGGTCCTCATGTACAATGGAATATCACTCAGCCATGAAATCAACGTCATAAGGCTAGTAGCAGCACGATGAGTGGATTTAGGTACGACGATTCTAAGTGAAATAAGTCACACAGAAAAAGACACTTATCATAAGATATCACTTCTAGAGGGAATGTAAAACCCGCTACACTTGAACTGAATTGCAAAACAGAACAGAGTCACACGTTTAGGAAACACACTATGGCTGCTGAACGGGAAAGGTGAGGTGGGGTGATGCATAAAACAAGGGTTTCAAGTTAGCTCCGATACCGTTCCATAAACCCAATATGTAAGAGACAAGACCTATTCCTTTTTCAGTGAACTGGACTCAACACCCCCTATTCACCGCACAAGAATATATCTGACTAGTAAGAATCTTCAAACCTATGTATTGATATCTCTCTGTAAGTGAGTCAAGGGGGTGTAAAGCGGCATAAACACAGCCGTGAAAAGCAGCTAAACCCCATTATAAAAATAAATTACTTTTCAAAACCCGTGAAACAAAGACAGTGAAAGAGAGAGAAATTCTTACAAAATTCGTTCAGGGGCTGTGATGCAACCTGGATTGACCATATCTAGACCCACAGCTGATTGAGACATAAGGGTGGACACTCTTGGGGCTGAGAGGTTCGGTGAGGTTGGGTGAGCCAACGCAGACCCTTTCAAGTAATACTGCATGGTACCCATCCCATGGGTCCCTAATCTCCAGGTTCAAGGGCATCTTACTACGTCGAAAACAGGCATGAGAAACCCAGAAGATAGTACACGGTGTGATCGGGAAAGGTTGCTAAAACGCACCTCATTTCTCATCTCCTTTGCTCGGGTTCGCCATTCCAGCCGATTTACTAGCCATCTCCCTCCTTGGAGAATCAGCACCTTTAACCTCCTGTTCCGTACAGGTTGCAATTTGTCCTGAGGATGAACGGGAAGAGGGGGAACCAATGAGAGACTAGCTCTAGGTGTTGGGACAGGCACAGGTCACTCTATTTTCCCATCAGGAAGAAGAATTAAGCACAAGCTCAGCCTGCCCCCCAGAACCAGAAGAGGGCCTGAAGCAATCCTGCGCTTTTGCGGCCAGCTCCCAAAAAAGCGAGTTGAAAAATGGAGCTCAGGGGCACTGCAATTCACAAACCTGCAGAGTTTTAAATGATACCTCTCGTCCACAAATATATTAAGGGAAGGCAACGAAGAGGCTTTGAAAGCAAGGCAGAATTGCAGGAAACAGATTTCAGGAGGTAGATTCGAATCGCCTTGAAAGCACATGAAAAGCGGCAAAACGTGGACAATGATGCCCTTGGCCAAAAAGGGCGTATGGCGTTTTTTCCTGAATATATTCAGGAAAAAACGCATACGCCCTTTTTGGCCAACCAAGCAACCTGGAAAGGCCAATCAGCGCTCCAAAGAAGTCTCGCTTCCCAGCGGGCAAAAGGGCCATGCGGAAAAAAGTGTCCAAACCAGAAATGCAGGACCGGCCATGGAGAAATGGGAGCCTTGCTACGCTGATGGGTGGGATGTAAATTGCCAACAGCCACTCTGGAGAAGTGTACGGTGTGTTCTGAAACATCTAAAAAACACAGCTTGGAGAGCATAGGGCACTTCCACTCATGGGCGTATAAATTGGGAAAACTAAAAATCAGCAAGACACAGGCACCCCAAAGTTTAGGGCTGCTCTGTTGACAAGAACCCCCACTTCATTACACCTTAAATATCCTAGGAAAGAGAAAAATGGATAAAGAAGTTGGGGTCCTCATGTACAATGGAATATCACTCAGCCATGAAATCAACGTCATAAGGCTAGTAGCAGCACGATGAGTGGATTTAGGTACGACGATTCTAAGTGAAATAAGTCACACAGAAAAAGACACTTATCATAAGATATCACTTCTAGAGGGAATGTAAAACCCGCTACACTTGAACTGAATTGCAAAACAGAACAGAGTCACACGTTTAGGAAACACACTATGGCTGCTGAACGGGAAAGGTGAGGTGGGGTGATGCATAAAACAAGGGTTTCAAATTAGCTCCGATACCGTTCCATAAACCCAATATGTAAGAGACAAGACCTATTCATTTTTCAGTGAACTGGACTCAACACCCCCTATTCACCGCACAAGAATATATCTGACTAGTAAGAATCTTCAAACCTATGTATTGATATCTCTCTGTAAGTGAGTCAAGGGGGTGTAAAGCGGCATAAACACAGCCGTGAAAAGCAGCTAAACCCCATTATAAAAATAAATTACTTTTCAAAACCCGTGAAACAAAGACAGTGAAAGAGAGAGAAATTCTTACAAAATTCGTTCAGGGGCTGTGATGCAACCTGGATTGACCATATCTAGACCCACAGCTGATTGAGACATAAGGGTGGACACTCTTGGGGCTGAGAGGTTCGGTGAGGTTGGGTGAGCCAACGCAGACCCTTTCAAGTAATACTGCATGGTACCCATCCCATGGGTCCCAAATCTCCAGGTTCAAGGGCATCTTCCTACGTCGAAAACAGGCATGAGAAACGCAGAAGATGGTACACGGTGTGATCGGGAAAGGTTTCTAAAACGCACCTCATTTCTCATCTCCTTTGCTCGGGTTCGCCATTCCAGCCGATTTACTAGCCATCTCCCTCCTTGGAGAATCAGCACCTTTAACCTCCTGTTCCGTACAGGTTGCAATTTGTCCTGAGGATGAACGGGAAGAGGGGGAACCAATGAGAGACTAGCTCTAGGTGTTGGGACAGGCACAGGTCACTCTATTTTCCCATCAGGAAGAAGAATTAAGCACAAGCTCAGCCTGCCCCCCAGAACCAGAAGAGGGCCTGAAGCAATCCTGCGCTTTTGCGGCCAGCTCCCAAAAAAGCGAGTTGAAAAATGGAGCTCAGGGGCACTGCAATTCACAAACCTGCAGAGTTTTAAATGATACCTCTCGTCCACAAATATATTAAGGGAAGGCAACGAAGAGGCTTTGAAAGCAAGGCAGAATTGCAGGAAACAGATTTCAGGAGGTAGATTCGAATCGCCTTGAAAGCACATGAAAAGCGGCAAAACGTGGACAATGATGCCCTTGGCCAAAAAGGGCGTATGGCGTTTTTTCCTGAATATATTCAGGAAAAAACGCATACGCCCTTTTTGGCCAACCAAGCAACCTGGAAAGGCGAATCAGCGCTCCAAGAAGTCTCGCTTCCCAGCGGGCAAAAGGGCCATGCGGAAAAAAGTGTCCAAACCAGAAATGCAGGACCGGCCATGGAGAAATGGGAGCCTTGCTACGCTGATGGGTGGGATGTAAATTGCCAACAGCCACTCTGGAGAAGTGTACGGTGTGTTCTGAAACATCTAAAAAACACAGCTTGGAGAGCATAGGGCACTTCCACTCATGGGCGTATAAATTGGGAAAACTAAAAATCAGCAAGACACAGGCACCCCAAAGTTTAGGGCTGCTCTGTGGACAAGAACCCCCACTTCATTACACCTTAAATATCCTAGGAAAGAGAAAAATGGATAAAGAAGTTGGGGTCCTCATGTACAATGGAATATCACTCAGCCATGAAATCAACGTCATAAGGCTAGTAGCAGCACGATGAGTGGATTTAGGTACGACGATTCTAAGTGAAATAAGTCACACAGAAAAAGACACTTATCCTAAGATATCACTTCTAGAGGGAATGTAAAAACCGCTACACTTGAACTGAATTGCAAAACAGAACAGAGTCACACGTTTAGGAAACACACTATGGCTGCTGAACGGGAAAGGTGAGGTGGGGTGATGCATAAAACAAGGGTTTCAAATTAGCTCCGATACCGTTCCATAAACCCAATATGTAAGAGACAAGACCTATTCCTTTTTCAGTGAACTGGACTCAACACCCCCTAGTCACCGCACAAGAATATATCTGACTAGTAAGAATCTTCAAACCTATGTATTGATATCTCTCTGTAAGTGAGTCAAGGGGGTGTAAAGCGGCATAAACACAGCCGTGAAAAGCAGCTAAACCCCATTATAAAAATAAATTACTTTTCAAAACCCGTGAAACAAAGGCAGTGAAAGAGAGAGAAATTCTGACAAAATTCGTTCAGGGGCTGTGATGCAACCTGGATTGACCATATCTAGACCCACAGCTGATTGAGACATAAGGGTGGACACTCTTGGGGCTGAGAGGTTCGGTGAGGTTGGGTGAGCCAACGCAGACCCTTTCAAGTAATACTGCATGGTACCCATCCCATGGGTCCCTAATCTCCAGGTTCAAGGGCATCTTACTACGTCGAAAACAGGCATGAGAAACCCAGAAGATAGTACACGGTGTGATCGGGAAAGGTTGCTAAAACGCACCTCATTTCTCATCTCCTTTGCTCGGGTTCGCCATTCCAGCCGATTTACTAGCCATCTCCCTCCTTGGAGAATCAGCACCTTTAACCTCCTGTTCCGTACAGGTTGCAATTTGTCCTGAGGATGAACGGGAAGAGGGGGAACCAATGAGAGACTAGCTCTAGGTGTTGGGACAGGCACAGGTCACTCTATTTTCCCATCAGGAAGAAGAATTAAGCACAAGCTCAGCCTGCCCCCCAGAACCAGAAGAGGGCCTGAAGCAATCCTGCGCTTTTGCGGCCAGCTCCCAAAAAAGCGAGTTGAAAAATGGAGCTCAGGGGCACTGCAATTCACAAACCTGCAGAGTTTTAAATGATACCTCTCGTCCACAAATATATTAAGGGAAGGCAACGAAGAGGCTTTGAAAGCAAGGCAGAATTGCAGGAAACAGATTTCAGGAGGTAGATTCGAATCGCCTTGAAAGCACATGAAAAGCGGCAAAACGTGGACAATGATGCCCTTGGCCAAAAAGGGCGTATGGCGTTTTTTCCTGAATATATTCAGGAAAAAACGCATACGCCCTTTTTGGCCAACCAAGCAACCTGGAAAGGCGAATCAGCGCTCCAAGAAGTCTCGCTTCCCAGCGGGCAAAAGGGCCATGCGGAAAAAAGTGTCCAAACCAGAAATGCAGGACCGGCCATGGAGAAATGGGAGCCTTGCTACGCTGATGGGTGGGATGTAAATTGCCAACAGCCACTCTGGAGAAGTGTACGGTGTGTTCTGAAACATCTAAAAAACACAGCTTGGAGAGCATAGGGCACTTCCACTCATGGGCGTATAAATTGGGAAAACTAAAAATCAGCAAGACACAGGCACCCCAAAGTTTAGGGCTGCTCTGTGGACAAGAACCCCCACTTCATTACACCTTAAATATCCTAGGAAAGAGAAAAATGGATAAAGAAGTTGGGGTCCTCATGTACAATGGAATATCACTCAGCCATGAAATCAACGTCATAAGGCTAGTAGCAGCACGATGAGTGGATTTAGGTACGACGATTCTAAGTGAAATAAGTCACACAGAAAAAGACACTTATCCTAAGATATCACTTCTAGAGGGAATGTAAAAACCGCTACACTTGAACTGAATTGCAAAACAGAACAGAGTCACACGTTTAGGAAACACACTATGGCTGCTGAACGGGAAAGGTGAGGTGGGGTGATGCATAAAACAAGGGTTTCAAATTAGCTCCGATACCGTTCCATAAACCCAATATGTAAGAGACAAGACCTATTCCTTTTTCAGTGAACTGGACTCAACACCCCCTAGTCACCGCACAAGAATATATCTGACTAGTAAGAATCTTCAAACCTATGTATTGATATCTCTCTGTAAGTGAGTCAAGGGGGTGTAAAGCGGCATAAACACAGCCGTGAAAAGCAGCTAAACCCCATTATAAAAATAAATTACTTTTCAAAACCCGTGAAACAAAGGCAGTGAAAGAGAGAGAAATTCTGACAAAATTCGTTCAGGGGCTGTGATGCAACCTGGATTGACCATATCTAGACCCACAGCTGATTGAGACATAAGGGTGGACACTCTTGGGGCTGAGAGGTTCGGTGAGGTTGGGTGAGCCAACGCAGACCCTTTCAAGTAATACTGCATGGTACCCATCCCATGGGTCCCAAATCTCCAGGTTCAAGGGCATCTTCCTACGTCGAAAACAGGCATGAGAAACCCAGAAGATGGTACACGGTGTGATCGGGAAAGGTTTCTAAAACGCACCTCATTTCTCATCTCCTTTGCTCGGGTTCGCCATTCCAGCCGATTTACTAGCCATCTCCCTCCTTGGAGAATCAGCACCTTTAACCTCCTGTTCCGTACAGGTTGCAATTTGTCCTGAGGATGAACGGGAAGAGGGGGAACCAATGAGAGACTAGCTCTAGGGGTTGGGACAGGCACAGGTCACTCTATTTTCCCATCAGGAAGAAGAATTAAGCACAAGCTCAGCCTGCCCCCCAGAACCAGAAGAGGGCCTGAAGCAATCCTGCGCTTTTGCGGCCAGCTCCCAAAAAAGCGAGTTGAAAAATGGAGCTCAGGGGCACTGCAATTCACAAACCTGCAGTTTTAAATGATACCTCTCGTCCACAAATATATTAAGGGAAGGCAACGAAGAGGCTTTGAAAGCAAGGCAGAATTGCAGGAAACAGATTTCAGGAGGTAGATTCGAATCGCCTTGAAAGCACATGAAAAGCGGCAAAACGTGGACAATGATGCCCTTGGCCAAAAAGGGCGTATGGCGTTTTTTCCTGAATATATTCAGGAAAAAACGCATACGCCCTTTTTGGCCAACCAAGCAACCTGGAAAGGCCAATCAGCGCTCCAAAGAAGTCTCGCTTCCCAGCGGGCAAAAGGGCCATGCGGAAAAAAGTGTCCAAACCAGAAATGCAGGACCGGCCATGGAGAAATGGGAGCCTTGCTACGCTGATGGGTGGTATGTAAATTGCCAACAGCCACTCTGGAGAAGTGTACGGTGTGTTCTGAAACATCTAAAAAACACAGCTTGGAGAGCATAGGGCACTTCCACTCATGGGCGTATAAATTGGGAAAACTAAAAATCAGCAAGACACAGGCACCCCAAAGTTTAGGGCTGCTCTGTTGACAAGAACCCCCACTTCATTACACCTTAAATATCCTAGGAAAGAGAAAAATGGATAAAGAAGTTGGGGTCCTCATGTACAATGGAATATCACTCAGCCATGAAATCAACGTCATAAGGCTAGTAGCAGCACGATGAGTGGATTTAGGTACGACGATTCTAAGTGAAATAAGTCACACAGAAAAAGACACTTATCATAAGATATCACTTCTAGAGGGAATGTAAAACCCGCTACACTTGAACTGAATTGCAAAACAGAACAGAGTCACACGTTTAGGAAACACACTATGGCTGCTGAACGGGAAAGGTGAGGTGGGGTGATGCATAAAACAAGGGTTTCAAATTAGCTCCGATACCGTTCCATAAACCCAATATGTAAGAGACAAGACCTATTCCTTTTTCAGTGAACTGGACTCAACACCCCCTATTCACCGCACAAGAATATATCTGACTAGTAAGAATCTTCAAACCTATGTATTGATATCTCTCTGTAAGTGAGTCAAGGGGGTGTAAAGCGGCATAAACACAGCCGTGAAAAGCAGCTAAACCCCATTATAAAAATAAATTACTTTTCAAAACCCGTGAAACAAAGACAGTGAAAGAGAGAGAAATTCTTACAAAATTCGTTCAGGGGCTGTGATGCAACCTGGATTGACCATATCTAGACCCACAGCTGATTGAGACATAAGGGTGGACACTCTTGGGGCTGAGAGGTTCGGTGAGGTTGGGTGAGCCAACGCAGACCCTTTCAAGTAATACTGCATGGTACCCATCCCATGGGTCCCAAATCTCCAGGTTCAAGGGCATCTTCCTACGTCGAAAACAGGCATGAGAAACCCAGAAGATGGTACACCGTGTGATCGGGAAAGGTTTCTAAAACGCACCTCATTTCTCATCTCCTTTGCTCGGGTTCGCCATTCCAGCCGATTTACTAGCCATCTCCCTCCTTGGAGAATCAGCACCTTTAACCTCCTGTTCCGTACAGGTTGCAATTTGTCCTGAGGATGAACGGGAAGAGGGGGAACCAATGAGAGACTAGCTCTAGGTGTTGGGACAGGCACAGGTCACTCTATTTTCCCATCAGGAAGAAGAATTAAGCACAAGCTCAGCCTGCCCCCCAGAACCAGAAGAGGGCCTGAAGCAATCCTGCGCTTTTGCGGCCAGCTCCCAAAAAAGCGAGTTGAAAAATGGAGCTCAGGGGCACTGCAATTCACAAACCTGCAGAGTTTTAAATGATACCTCTCGTCCACAAATATATTAAGGGAAGGCAACGAAGAGGCTTTGAAAGCAAGGCAGAATTGCAGGAAACAGATTTCAGGAGGTAGATTCGAATCGCCTTGAAAGCACATGAAAAGCGGCAAAACGTGGACAATGATGCCCTTGGCCAAAAAGGGCGTATGGCGTTTTTTCCTGAATATATTCAGGAAAAAACGCATACGCCCTTTTTGGCCAACCAAGCAACCTGGAAAGGCCAATCAGCGCTCCAAAGAAGTCTCGCTTCCCAGCGGGCAAAAGGGCCATGCGGAAAAAAGTGTCCAAACCAGAAATGCAGGACCGGCCATGGAGAAATGGGAGCCTTGCTACGCTGATGGGTGGGATGTAAATTGCCAACAGCCACTCTGGAGAAGTGTACGGTGTGTTCTGAAACATCTAAAAAACACAGCTTGGAGAGCATAGGGCACTTCCACTCATGGGCGTATAAATTGGGAAAACTAAAAATCAGCAAGACACAGGCACCCCAAAGTTTAGGGCTGCTCTGTTGACAAGAACCCCCACTTCATTACACCTTAAATATCCTAGGAAAGAGAAAAATGGATAAAGAAGTTGTGGTCCTCATGTACAATGGAATATCACTCAGCCATGAAATCAACGTCATAAGGCTAGTAGCAGCACGATGAGTGGATTTAGGTACGACGATTCTAAGTGAAATAAGTCACACAGAAAAAGACACTTATCATAAGATATCACTTCTAGAGGGAATGTAAAAACCGCTACACTTGAACTGAATTGCAAAACAGAACAGAGTCACACGTTTAGGAAACACACTATGGCTGCTGAACGGGAAAGGTGAGGTGGGGTGATGCAGAAAACAAGGGTTTCAAATTAGCTCAGATACCGTTCCATAAACCCAATATGTAAGAGACAAGACCTATTCCTTTTTCAGTGAACTGGACTCAACACCCCCTATTCACCGCACAAGAATATATCTGACTAGTAAGAATCTTCAAACCTATGTATTGATATCTCTCTGTAAGTGAGTCAAGGGGGTGTAAAGCGGCATAAACACAGCCGTGAAAAGCAGCTAAACCCCATTATAAAAATAAATTACTTTTCAAAACCCGTGAAACAAAGACAGTGAAAGAGAGAGAAATTCTTACAAAATTCGTTCAGGGGCTGTGATGCAACCTGGATTGACCATATCTAGACCCACAGCTGATTGAGACATAAGGGTGGACACTCTTGGGGCTGAGAGGTTCGGTGAGGTTGGGTGAGCCAACGCAGACCCTTTCAAGTAATACTGCATGGTACCCATCCCATGGGTCCCAAATCTCCAGGTTCAAGGGCATCTTCCTACGTCGAAAACAGGCATGAGAAACGCAGAAGATGGTACACCGTGTGATCGGGAAAGGTTTCTAAAACGCACCTCATTTCTCATCTCCTTTGCTCGGGTTCGCCATTCCAGCCGATTTACTAGCCATCTCCCTCCTTGGAGAATCAGCACCTTTAACCTCCTGTTCCGTACAGGTTGCAATTTGTCCTGAGGATGAACGGGAAGAGGGGGAACCAATGAGAGACTAGCTCTAGGTGTTGGGACAGGCACAGGTCACTCTATTTTCCCATCAGGAAGAAGAATTAAGCACAAGCTCAGCCTGCCCCCCAGAACCAGAAGAGGGCCTGAAGCAATCCTGCGCTTTTGCGGCCAGCTCCCAAAAAAGCGAGTTGAAAAATGGAGCTCAGGGGCACTGCAATTCACAAACCTGCAGTTTTAAATGATACCTCTCGTCCACAAATATATTAAGGGAAGGCAACGAAGAGGCTTTGAAAGCAAGGCAGAATTGCAGGAAACAGATTTCAGGAGGTAGATTCGAATCGCCTTGAAAGCACATGAAAAGCGGCAAAACGTGGACAATGATGCCCTTGGCCAAAAAGGGCGTATGGCGTTTTTTCCTGAATATATTCAGGAAAAAACGCATACGCCCTTTTTGGCCAACCAAGCAACCTGGAAAGGCCAATCAGCGCTCCAAAGAAGTCTCGCTTCCCAGCGGGCAAAAGGGCCATGCGGAAAAAAGTGTCCAAACCAGAAATGCAGGACCGGCCATGGAGAAATGGGAGCCTTGCTACGCTGATGGGTGGGATGTAAATTGCCAACAGCCACTCTGGAGAAGTGTACGGTGTGTTCTGAAACATCTAAAAAACACAGCTTGGAGAGCATAGGGCACTTCCACTCATGGGCGTATAAATTGGGAAAACTAAAAATCAGCAAGACACAGGCACCCCAAAGTTTAGGGCTGCTCTGTTGACAAGAACCCCCACTTCATTACACCTTAAATATCCTAGGAAAGAGAAAAATGGATAAAGAAGTTGGGGTCCTCATGTACAATGGAATATCACTCAGCCATGAAATCAACGTCATAAGGCTAGTAGCAGCACGATGAGTGGATTTAGGTACGACGATTCTAAGTGAAATAAGTCACACAGAAAAAGACACTTATCATAAGATATCACTTCTAGAGGGAATGTAAAACCCGCTACACTTGAACTGAATTGCAAAACAGAACAGAGTCACACGTTTAGGAAACACACTATGGCTGCTGAACGGGAAAGGTGAGGTGGGGTGATGCATAAAACAAGGGTTTCAAATTAGCTCAGATACCGTTCCATAAACCCAATATGTAAGAGACAAGACCTATTCCTTTTTCAGTGAACTGGACTCAACACCCCCTATTCACCGCACAAGAATATATCTGACTAGTAAGAATCTTCAAACCTATGTATTGATATCTCTCTGTAAGTGAGTCAAGGGGGTGTAAAGCGGCATAAACACAGCCGTGAAAAGCAGCTAAACCCCATTATAAAAATAAATTACTTTTCAAAACCCGTGAAACAAAGACAGTGAAAGAGAGAGAAATTCTTACAAAATTCGTTCAGGGGCTGTGATGCAACCTGGATTGACCATATCTAGACCCACAGCTGATTGAGACATAAGGGTGGACACTCTTGGGGCTGAGAGGTCCGGTGAGGTTGGGTGAGCCAACGCAGACCCTTTCAAGTAATACTGCATGGTACCCATCCCATGGGTCCCAAATCTCCAGGTTCAAGGGCATCTTCCTACGTCGAAAACAGGCATGAGAAACCCAGAAGATGGTACACCGTGTGATCGGGAAAGGTTTCTAAAACGCACCTCATTTCTCATCTCCTTTGCTCGGGTTCGCCATTCCAGCCGATTTACTAGCCATCTCCCTCCTTGGAGAATCAGCACCTTTAACCTCCTGTTCCGTACAGGTTGCAATTTGTCCTGAGGATGAACGGGAAGAGGGGGAACCAATGAGAGACTAGCTCTAGGTGTTGGGACAGGCACAGGTCACTCTATTTTCCCATCAGGAAGAAGAATTAAGCACAAGCTCAGCCTGCCCCCCAGAACCAGAAGAGGGCCTGAAGCAATCCTGCGCTTTTGCGGCCAGCTCCCAAAAAAGCGAGTTGAAAAATGGAGCTCAGGGGCACTGCAATTCACAAACCTGCAGAGTTTTAAATGATACCTCTCGTCCACAAATATATTAAGGGAAGGCAACGAAGAGGCTTTGAAAGCAAGGCAGAATTGCAGGAAACAGATTTCAGGAGGTAGATTCGAATCGCCTTGAAAGCACATGAAAAGCGGCAAAACGTGGACAATGATGCCCTTGGCCAAAAAGGGCGTATGGCGTTTTTTCCTGAATATATTCAGGAAAAAACGCATACGCCCTTTTTGGCCAACCAAGCAACCTGGAAAGGCCAATCAGCGCTCCAAAGAAGTCTCGCTTCCCAGCGGGCAAAAGGGCCATGCGGAAAAAAGTGTCCAAACCAGAAATGCAAGACCGGCCATGGAGAAATGGGAGCCTTGCTACGCTGATGGGTGGGATGTAAATTGCCAACAGCCACTCTGGAGAAGTGTACGGTGTGTTCTGAAACATCTAAAAAACACAGCTTGGAGAGCATAGGGCACTTCCACTCATGGGCGTATAAATTGGGAAAACTAAAAATCAGCAAGACACAGGCACCCCAAAGTTTAGGGCTGCTCTGTTGACAAGAACCCCCACTTCATTACACCTTAAATATCCTAGGAAAGAGAAAAATGGATAAAGAAGTTGGGGTCCTCATGTACAATGGAATATCACTCAGCCATGAAATCCACGTCATAAGGCTAGTAGCAGCACGATGAGTGGATTTAGGTACGACGATTCTAAGTGAAATAAGTCACACAGAAAAAGACACTTATCATAAGATATCACTTCTAGAGGGAATGTAAAAACCGCTACACTTGAACTGAATTGCAAAACAGAACAGAGTCACACGTTTAGGAAACACACTATGGCTGCTGAACGGGAAAGGTGAGGTGGGGTGATGCAGAAAACAAGGGTTTCAAATTAGCTCAGATACCGTTCCATAAACCCAATATGTAAGAGACAAGACCTATTCCTTTTTCAGTGAACTGGACTCAACACCCCCTATTCACCGCACAAGAATATATCTGACTAGTAAGAATCTTCAAACCTATGTATTGATATCTCTCTGTAAGTGAGTCAAGGGGGTGTAAAGCGGCATAAACACAGCCGTGAAAAGCAGCTAAACCCCATTATAAAAATAAATTACTTTTCAAAACCCGTGAAACAAAGACAGTGAAAGAGAGAGAAATTCTTACAAAATTCGTTCAGGGGCTGTGATGCAACCTGGATTGACCATATCTAGACCCACAGCTGATTGAGACATAAGGGTGGACACTCTTGGGGCTGAGAGGTTCGGTGAGGTTGGGTGAGCCAACGCAGACCCTTTCAAGTAATACTGCATGGTACCCATCCCATGGGTCCCAAATCTCCAGGTTCAAGGGCATCTTCCTACGTCGAAAACAGGCATGAGAAACGCAGAAGATGGTACACCGTGTGATCGGGAAAGGTTTCTAAAACGCACCTCATTTCTCATCTCCTTTGCTCGGGTTCGCCATTCCAGCCGATTTACTAGCCATCTCCCTCCTTGGAGAATCAGCACCTTTAACCTCCTGTTCCGTACAGGTTGCAATTTGTCCTGAGGATGAACGGGAAGAGGGGGAACCAATGAGAGACTAGCTCTAGGTGTTGGGACAGGCACAGGTCACTCTATTTTCCCATCAGGAAGAAGAATTAAGCACAAGCTCAGCCTGCCCCCCAGAACCAGAAGAGGGCCTGAAGCAATCCTGCGCTTTTGCGGCCAGCTCCCAAAAAAGCGAGTTGAAAAATGGAGCTCAGGGGCACTGCAATTCACAAACCTGCAGTTTTAAATGATACCTCTCGTCCACAAATATATTAAGGGAAGGCAACGAAGAGGCTTTGAAAGCAAGGCAGAATTGCAGGAAACAGATTTCAGGAGGTAGATTCGAATCGCCTTGAAAGCACATGAAAAGCGGCAAAACGTGGACAATGATGCCCTTGGCCAAAAAGGGCGTATGGCGTTTTTTCCTGAATATATTCAGGAAAAAACGCATACGCCCTTTTTGGCCAACCAAGCAACCTGGAAAGGCCAATCAGCGCTCCAAAGAAGTCTCGCTTCCCAGCGGGCAAAAGGGCCATGCGGAAAAAAGTGTCCAAACCAGAAATGCAGGACCGGCCATGGAGAAATGGGAGCCTTGCTACGCTGATGGGTGGGATGTAAATTGCCAACAGCCACTCTGGAGAAGTGTACGGTGTGTTCTGAAACATCTAAAAAACACAGCTTGGAGAGCATAGGGCACTTCCACTCATGGGCGTATAAATTGGGAAAACTAAAAATCAGCAAGACACAGGCACCCCAAAGTTTAGGGCTGCTCTGTTGACAAGAACCCCCACTTCATTACACCTTAAATATCCTAGGAAAGAGAAAAATGGATAAAGAAGTTGTGGTCCTCATGTACAATGGAATATCACTCAGCCATGAAATCCACGTCATAAGGCTATTAGCAGCACGATGAGTGGATTTAGGTACGACGATTCTAAGTGAAATAAGTCACACAGAAAAAGACACTTATCATAAGATATCACTTCTAGAGGGAATGTAAAAACCGTACACTTGAACTGAATTGCAAAACAGAACAGAGTCACACGTTTAGGAAACACACTATGGCTGCTGAACGGGAAAGGTGAGGTGGGGTGATGCATAAAACAAGGGTTTCAAATTAGCTCAGATACCGTTCCATAAACCCAATATGTAAGAGACAAGACCTATTCCTTTTTCAGTGAACTGGACTCAACACCCCCTATTCACCGCACAAGAATATATCTGACTAGTAAGAATCTTCAAACCTATGTATTGATATCTCTCTGTAAGTGAGTCAAGGGGGTGTAAAGCGGCATAAACACAGCCGTGAAAAGCAGCTAAACCCCATTATAAAAATAAATTACTTTTCAAAACCCGTGAAACAAAGACAGTGAAAGAGAGAGAAATTCTTACAAAATTCGTTCAGGGGCTGTGATGCAACCTGGATTGACCATATCTAGACCCACAGCTGATTGAGACATAAGGGTGGACACTCTTGGGGCTGAGAGGTTCGGTGAGGTTGGGTGAGCCAACGCAGACCCTTTCAAGTAATACTGCATGGTACCCATCCCATGGGTCCCAAATCTCCAGGTTCAAGGGCATCTTCCTACGTCGAAAACAGGCATGAGAAACGCAGAAGATGGTACACCGTGTGATCGGGAAAGGTTTCTAAAACGCACCTCATTTCTCATCTCCTTTGCTCGGGTTCGCCATTCCAGCCGATTTACTAGCCATCTCCCTCCTTGGAGAATCAGCACCTTTAACCTCCTGTTCCGTACAGGTTGCAATTTGTCCTGAGGATGAACGGGAAGAGGGGGAACCAATGAGAGACTAGCTCTAGGTGTTGGGACAGGCACAGGTCACTCTATTTTCCCATCAGGAAGAAGAATTAAGCACAAGCTCAGCCTGCCCCCCAGAACCAGAAGAGGGCCTGAAGCAATCCTGCGCTTTTGCGGCCAGCTCCCAAAAAAGCGAGTTGAAAAATGGAGCTCAGGGGCACTGCAATTCACAAACCTGCAGAGTTTTAAATGATACCTCTCGTCCACAAATATATTAAGGGAAGGCAACGAAGAGGCTTTGAAAGCAAGGCAGAATTGCAGGAAACAGATTTCAGGAGGTAGATTCGAATCGCCTTGAAAGCACATGAAAAGCGGCAAAACGTGGACAATGATGCCCTTGGCCAAAAAGGGCGTATGGCGTTTTTTCCTGAATATATTCAGGAAAAAACGCATACGCCCTTTTTGGCCAACCAAGCAACCTGGAAAGGCCAATCAGCGCTCCAAAGAAGTCTCGCTTCCCAGCGGGCAAAAGGGCCATGCGGAAAAAAGTGTCCAAACCAGAAATGCAGGACCGGCCATGGAGAAATGGGAGCCTTGCTACGCTGATGGGTGGGATGTAAATTGCCAACAGCCACTCTGGAGAAGTGTACGGTGTGTTCTGAAACATCTAAAAAACACAGCTTGGAGAGCATAGGGCACTTCCACTCATGGGCGTATAAATTGGGAAAACTAAAAATCAGCAAGACACAGGCACCCCAAAGTTTAGGGCTGCTCTGTTGACAAGAACCCCCACTTCATTACACCTTAAATATCCTAGGAAAGAGAAAAATGGATAAAGAAGTTGGGGTCCTCATGTACAATGGAATATCACTCAGCCATGAAATCAACGTCATAAGGCTAGTAGCAGCACGATGAGTGGATTTAGGTACGACGATTCTAAGTGAAATAAGTCACACAGAAAAAGACACTTATCATAAGATATCACTTCTAGAGGGAATGTAAAACCCGCTACACTTGAACTGAATTGCAAAACAGAACAGAGTCACACGTTTAGGAAACACACTATGGCTGCTGAACGGGAAAGGTGAGGTGGGGTGATGCATAAAACAAGGGTTTCAAATTAGCTCAGATACCGTTCCATAAACCCAATATGTAAGAGACAAGACCTATTCCTTTTTCAGTGAACTGGACTCAACACCCCCTATTCACCGCACAAGAATATATCTGACTAGTAAGAATCTTCAAACCTATGTATTGATATCTCTCTGTAAGTGAGTCAAGGGGGTGTAAAGCGGCATAAACACAGCCGTGAAAAGCAGCTAAACCCCATTATAAAAATAAATTACTTTTCAAAACCCGTGAAACAAAGACAGTGAAAGAGAGAGAAATTCTTACAAAATTTGTTCAGGGGCTGTGATGCAACCTGGATTGACCATATCTAGACCCACAGCTGATTGAGACATAAGGGTGGACACTCTTGGGGCTGAGAGGTTCGGTGAGGTTGGGTGAGCCAACGCAGACCCTTTCAAGTAATACTGCATGGTACCCATCCCATGGGTCCCAAATCTCCAGGTTCAAGGGCATCTTCCTACGTCGAAAACAGGCATGAGAAACCCAGAAGATGGTACACCGTGTGATCGGGAAAGGTTTCTAAAACGCACCTCATTTCTCATCTCCTTTGCTCGGGTTCGCCATTCCAGCCGATTTACTAGCCATCTCCCTCCTTGGAGAATCAGCACCTTTAACCTCCTGTTCCGTACAGGTTGCAATTTGTCCTGAGGATGAACGGGAAGAGGGGGAACCAATGAGAGACTAGCTCTAGGTGTTGGGACAGGCACAGGTCACTCTATTTTCCCATCAGGAAGAAGAATTAAGCACAAGCTCAGCCTGCCCCCCAGAACCAGAAGAGGGCCTGAAGCAATCCTGCGCTTTTGCGGCCAGCTCCCAAAAAAGCGAGTTGAAAAATGGAGCTCAGGGGCACTGCAATTCACAAACCTGCAGAGTTTTAAATGATACCTCTCGTCCACAAATATATTAAGGGAAGGCAACGAAGAGGCTTTGAAAGCAAGGCAGAATTGCAGGAAACAGATTTCAGGAGGTACATTCGAATCGCTTTGAAAGCACATGAAAAGCGGCAAAACGTGGACAATGATGCCCTTGGCCAAAAAGGGCGTATGGCGTTTTTTCCTGAATATATTCAGGAAAAAACGCATACGCTCTTTTTGGCCAACCAAGCAACCTGGAAAGGCCAATCAGCGCTCCAAAGAAGTCTCGCTTCCCAGCGGGCAAAAGGGCCATGCGGAAAAAAGTGTCCAAACCAGAAATGCAGGACCGGCCATGGAGAAATGGGAGCCTTGCTACGCTGATGGGTGGGATGTAAATTGCCAACAGCCACTCTGGAGAAGTGTACGGTGTGTTCTGAAACATCTAAAAAACACAGCTTGGAGAGCATAGGGCACTTCCACTCATGGGCGTATAAATTGGGAAAACTAAAAATCAGCAAGACACAGGCACCCCAAAGTTTAGGGCTGCTCTGTTGACAAGAACCCCCACTTCATTACACCTTAAATATCCTAGGAAAGAGAAAAATGGATAAAGAAGTTGGGGTCCTCATGTACAATGGAATATAACTCAGCCAGGAAATCAACGTCATAAGGCTAGTAGCAGCACGATGAGTGGATTTAGGTACGACGATTCTAAGTGAAATAAGTCACACAGAAAAAGACACTTATCATAAGATATCACTTCTAGAGGGAATATAAAAACCGCTACACTTGAACTGAATTGCAAAACAGAACAGAGTCACACGTTTAGGAAACACACTATGGCTGCTGAACGGGAAAGGTGAGGTGGGGTGATGCATAAAACAAGGGTTTCAAATTAGCTCAGATACCGTTCCATAAACCCAATATGTAAGAGACAAGACCTATTCCTTTTTCAGTGAACTGGACTCAACACCCCCTATTCACCGCACAAGAATATATCTGACTAGTAAGAATCTTCAAACCTATGTATTGATATCTCTCTGTAAGTGAGTCAAGGGGGTGTAAAGCGGCATAAACACAGCCGTGAAAAGCAGCTAAACCCCATTATAAAAATAAATTACTTTTCAAAACCCGTGAAACAAAGACAGTGAAAGAGAGAGAAATTCTTACAAAATTCGTTCACGGGCTGTGATGCAACCTGGATTGACCATATCTAGACCCACAACTGATTGAGACATAAGGGTGGACACTCTTGGGGCTGAGAGGTTCGGTGAGGTTGGGTGAGCCAACGCAGACCCTTTCAAGTAATACTGCATGGTTCCCATCCCATGGGTCCCAAATCTCCAGGTTCAAGGGCATCTTCCTACGTCGAAAACAGGCATGAGAAACCCAGAAGATGGTACACGGTGTGATCGGGAAAGGTTTCTAAAACGCACCTCATTTCTCATCTCCTTTGCTCGGGTTCGCCATTCCAGCCGATTTACTAGCCATCTCCCTCCTTGGAGAATCAGCACCTTTAACCTCCTGTTCCGTACAGGTTGCAATTTGTCCTGAGGATGAACGGGAAGAGGGTGAACCAATGAGAGACTAGCTCTAGGTGTTGGGACAGGCACAGGTCACTCTATTTTCCCATCAGGAAGAAGAATTAAGCACAAGCTCAGCCTGCCCCCCAGAACCAGAAGAGGGCCTGAAGCAATCCTGCGCTTTTGCGGCCAGCTCCCAAAAAAGCGAGTTGAAAAATGGAGCTCAGGGGCACTGCAATTCACAAACCTGCAGAGTTTTAAATGATACCTCTCGTCCACAAATATATTAAGGGAAGGCAACGAAGAGGCTTTGAAAACAAGGCAGAATTGCAGGAAACAGATTTCAGGAGGTAGATTCGAATCGCCTTGAAAGCACATGAAAAGCGGCAAAACGTGGACAATGATGCCCTTGGCCAAAAAGGGCGTATGGCGTTTTTTCCTGAATATATTCAGGAAAAAACGCATACGCCCTTTTTGGCCAACCAAGCAACCTGGAAAGGCCAATCAGCGCTCCAAAGAAGTCTCGCTTCCCAGCGGGCAAAAGGGCCATGCGGAAAAAAGTGTCCAAACCAGAAATGCAGGACCGGCCATGGAGAAATGGGAGCCTTGCTACGCTGATGGGTGGGATGTAACTTGCCAACAGCCACTCTGGAGAAGTGTACGGTGTGTTCTGAAACATCTAAAAAACACAGCTTGGAGAGCATAGGGCACTTCCACTCATGGGCGTATAAATTGGGAAAACTAAAAATCAGCAAGACACAGGCACCCCAAAGTTTAGGGCTGCTCTGTTGACAAGAACCCCCACTTCATTACACCTTAAATATCCTAGGAAAGAGAAAAATGGATAAAGAAGTTGTGGTCCTCATGTAGAATGGAATATCACTCAGCCATGAAATCCACGTCAGAAGGCTAGTAGCAGCACGATGAGTGGATTTAGGTACGACGATTCTAAGTGAAATAAGTCACACAGAAAAAGACACTTATCATAAGATATCACTTAGAGAGGGAATGTAAAACCCGCTACACTTGAACTGAATTGCAAAACAGAACAGAGTCACACGTTTAGGAAACACACTATGGCTGCTGAACGGGAAAGGTGAGGTGGGGTGATGCATAAAACAAGGGTTTCAAATTAGCTCAGATACCGTTCCATAAACCCAATATGTAAGAGACAAGACCTATTCCTTTTTCAGTGAACTGGACTCAACACCCCCTATTCACCGCACAAGAATATATCTGACTAGTAAGAATCTTCAAACCTATGTATTGATATCTCTCTGTAAGTGAGTCAAGGGGGTGTAAAGCGGCATAAACACAGCCGTGAAAAGCAGCTAAACCCCATTATAAAAATAAATTACTTTTCAAAACCCGTGAAACAAAGACAGTGAAAGAGAGAGAAATTCTTACAAAATTCGTTCAGGGGCTGTGATGCAACCTGGATTGACCATATCTAGACCCACAGCTGATTGAGACATAAGGGTGGACACTCTTGGGGCTGAGAGGTTCGGTGAGGTTGGGTGAGCCAACGCAGACCCTTTCAAGTAATACTGCATGGTACCCATCCCATGGGTCCCAAATCTCCAGGTTCAAGGGCATCTTCCTACGTCGAAAACAGGCATGAGAAACCCAGAAGATGGTACACCGTGTGATCGGGAAAGGTTTCTAAAACGCACCTCATTTCTCATCTCCTTTGCTCGGGTTCGCCATTCCAGCCGATTTACTAGCCATCTCCCTCCTTGGAGAATCAGCACCTTTAACCTCCTGTTCCGTACAGGTTGCAATTTGTCCTGAGGATGAACGGGAAGAGGGGGAACCAATGAGAGACTAGCTCTAGGTGTTGGGACAGGCACAGGTCACTCTATTTTCCCATCAGGAAGAAGAATTAAGCACAAGCTCAGCCTGCCCCCCAGAACCAGAAGAGGGCCTGAAGCAATCCTGCGCTTTTGCGGCCAGCTCCCAAAAAAGCGAGTTGAAAAATGGAGCTCAGGGGCACTGCAATTCACAAACCTGCAGAGTTTTAAATGATACCTCTGTCCACAAATATATTAAGGGAAGGCAACGAAGAGGCTTTGAAAGCAAGGCAGAATTGTAGGAAACAGATTTCAGGAGGTAGATTCGAATCGCCTTGAAAGCACATGAAAAGCGGCAAAACGTGGACAAGGATGCCCTTGGCCAAAAAGGGCGTATGCGTTTTTTCCTGAATATATTCAGGAAAAAACGCATACGCCCTTTTTGGCCAACCAAACAACCTGGAAAGGCCAATCAGCGCTCCAAAGAAGTCTCACTTCCCAGCGGGCAAAAGGGCCATGCGGAAAAAAGTGTCCAATCCAGAAATGCAGGACCGGCCATGGAGAAATGGGAGCCTTGCTACGCTGATGGGTGGGATGTAAATTGCCAACAGCCACTCTGGAGAAGTGTACGGTGTGTTCTGAAACATCTAAAAAACACAGCTTGGAGAGCATAGGGCACTTCCACTCATGGGCGTATAAATTGGGAAAACTAAAAATCAGCAAGACACAGGCACCCCAAAGTTTAGGGCTGCTCTGTTGACAAGAACCCCCACTTCATTACACCTTAAATATCCTAGGAAAGAGAAAAATGGATAAAGAAGTTGGGGTCCTCATGTACAATGGAATATCACTCAGCCATGAAATCCACGTCATAAGGCTAGTAGCAGCACGATGAGTGGATTTAGGTACGACGATTCTAAGTGAAATAAGTCACACAGAAAAAGACACTTATCATAAGATATCACTTCTAGAGGGAATGTAAAAACCGCTACACTTGAACTGAATTGCAAAACAGAACAGAGTCACACGTTTAGGAAACACACTATGGCTGCTGAACGGGAAAGGTGAGGTGGGGTGATGCAGAAAACAAGGGTTTCAAATTAGCTCAGATACCGTTCCATAAACCCAATATGTAAGAGACAAGACCTATTCCTTTTTCAGTGAACTGGACTCAACACCCCCTATTCACCGCACAAGAATATATCTGACTAGTAAGAATCTTCAAACCTATGTATTGATATCTCTCTGTAAGTGAGTCAAGGGGGTGTAAAGCGGCATAAACACAGCCGTGAAAAGCAGCTAAACCCCATTATAAAAATAAATTACTTTTCAAAACCCGTGAAACAAAGACAGTGAAAGAGAGAGAAATTCTTACAAAATTCGTTCAGGGGCTGTGATGCAACCTGGATTGACCATATCTAGACCCACAGCTGATTGAGACATAAGGGTGGACACTCTTGGGGCTGAGAGGTTCGGTGAGGTTGGGTGAGCCAACGCAGACCCTTTCAAGTAATACTGCATGGTACCCATCCCATGGGTCCCAAATCTCCAGGTTCAAGGGCATCTTCCTACGTCGAAAACAGGCATGAGAAACGCAGAAGATGGTACACCGTGTGATCGGGAAAGGTTTCTAAAACGCACCTCATTTCTCATCTCCTTTGCTCGGGTTCGCCATTCCAGCCGATTTACTAGCCATCTCCCTCCTTGGAGAATCAGCACCTTTAACCTCCTGTTCCGTACAGGTTGCAATTTGTCCTGAGGATGAACGGGAAGAGGGGGAACCAATGAGAGACTAGCTCTAGGTGTTGGGACAGGCACAGGTCACTCTATTTTCCCATCAGGAAGAAGAATTAAGCACAAGCTCAGCCTGCCCCCCAGAACCAGAAGAGGGCCTGAAGCAATCCTGCGCTTTTGCGGCCAGCTCCCAAAAAAGCGAGTTGAAAAATGGAGCTCAGGGGCACTGCAATTCACAAACCTGCAGAGTTTTAAATGATACCTCTCGTCCACAAATATATTAAGGGAAGGCAACGAAGAGGCTTTGAAAGCAAGGCAGAATTGCAGGAAACAGATTTCAGGAGGTAGATTCGAATCGCCTTGAAAGCACATGAAAAGCGGCAAAACGTGGACAATGATGCCCTTGGCCAAAAAGGGCGTATGGCGTTTTTTCCTGAATATATTCAGGAAAAAACGCATACGCCCTTTTTGGCCAACCAAGCAACCTGGAAAGGCCAATCAGCGCTCCAAAGAAGTCTCGCTTCCCAGCGGGCAAAAGGGACATGCGGAAAAAAGTGTCCAAACCAGAAATGCAGGACCGGCCATGGAGAAATGGGAGCCTTGCTACGCTGATGGGTGGGATGTAAATTGCCAACAGCCACTCTGGAGAAGTGTACGGTGTGTTCTGAAACATCTAAAAAACACAGCTTGGAGAGCATAGGGCACTTCCACTCATGGGCGTATAAATTGGGAAAACTAAAAATCAGGAAGACACAGGCACCCCAAAGTTTAGGGCTGCTCTGTTGACAAGAACCCCCACTTCATTACACCTTAAATATCCTAGGAAAGAGAAAAATGGATAAAGAAGTTGTGGTCCTCATGTACAATGGAATATCACTCAGCCATGAAATCCACGTCATAAGGCTATTAGCAGCACGATGAGTGGATTTAGGTACGACGATTCTAAGTGAAATAAGTCACACAGAAAAAGACACTTATCATAAGATATCACTTCTAGAGGGAATGTAAAAACCGTACACTTGAACTGAATTGCAAAACAGAACAGAGTCACACGTTTAGGAAACACACTATGGCTGCTGAACGGGAAAGGTGAGGTGGGGTGATGCATAAAACAAGGGTTTCAAATTAGCTCCGATACCGTTCCATAAACCCAATATGTAAGAGACAAGACCTATTCCTTTTTCAGTGAACTGGACTCAACACCCCCTATTCACCGCACAAGAATATATCTGACTAGTAAGAATCTTCAAACCTATGTATTGATATCTCTCTGTAAGTGAGTCAAGGGGGTGTAAAGCGGCATAAACACAGCCGTGAAAAGCAGCTAAACCCCATTATAAAAATAAATTACTTTTCAAAACCCGTGAAACAAAGACAGTGAAAGAGAGAGAAATTCTTACAAAATTCGTTCAGGGGCTGTGATGCAACCTGGATTGACCATATCTAGACCCACAGCTGATTGAGACATAAGGGTGGACACTCTTGGGGCTGAGAGGTTCGGTGAGGTTGGGTGAGCCAACGCAGACCCTTTCAAGTAATACTGCATGGTACCCATCCCATGGGTCCCAAATCTCCAGGTTCAAGGGCATCTTCCTACGTCGAAAACAGGCATGAGAAACGCAGAAGATGGTACACCGTGTGATCGGGAAAGGTTTCTAAAACGCACCTCATTTCTCATCTCCTTTGCTCGGGTTCGCCATTCCAGCCGATTTACTAGCCATCTCCCTCCTTGGAGAATCAGCACCTTTAACCTCCTGTTCCGTACAGGTTGCAATTTGTCCTGAGGATGAACGGGAAGAGGGGGAACCAATGAGAGACTAGCTCTAGGTGTTGGGACAGGCACAGGTCACTCTATTTTCCCATCAGGAAGAAGAATTAAGCACAAGCTCAGCCTGCCCCCCAGAACCAGAAGAGGGCCTGAAGCAATCCTGCGCTTTTGCGGCCAGCTCCCAAAAAAGCGAGTTGAAAAATGGAGCTCAGGGGCACTGCAATTCACAAACCTGCAGAGTTTTAAATGATACCTCTCGTCCACAAATATATTAAGGGAAGGCAACGAAGAGGCTTTGAAAGCAAGGCAGAATTGCAGGAAACAGATTTCAGGAGGTAGATTCGAATCGCCTTGAAAGCACATGAAAAGCGGCAAAACGTGGACAATGATGCCCTTGGCCAAAAAGGGCGTATGGCGTTTTTTCCTGAATATATTCAGGAAAAAACGCATACGCCCTTTTTGGCCAACCAAGCAACCTGGAAAGGCCAATCAGCGCTCCAAAGAAGTCTCGCTTCCCAGCGGGCAAAAGGGCCATGCGGAAAAAAGTGTCCAAACCAGAAATGCAGGACCGGCCATGGAGAAATGGGAGCCTTGCTACGCTGATGGGTGGGATGTAAATTGCCAACAGCCACTCTGGAGAAGTGTACGGTGTGTTCTGAAACATCTAAAAAACACAGCTTGGAGAGCATAGGGCACTTCCACTCATGGGCGTATAAATTGGGAAAACTAAAAATCAGCAAGACACAGGCACCCCAAAGTTTAGGGCTGCTCTGTTGACAAGAACCCCCACTTCATTACACCTTAAATATCCTAGGAAAGAGAAAAATGGATAAAGAAGTTGGGGTCCTCATGTACAATGGAATATCACTCAGCCATGAAATCAACGTCATAAGGCTAGTAGCAGAACGATGAGTGGATTTAGGTACGACGATTCTAAGTGAAATAAGTCACACAGAAAAAGACACTTATCATAAGATATCACTTAGAGGGGGAATGTAAAAACCGCTACACTTGAACTGAATTGCAAAACAGAACAGAGTCACACGTTTAGGAATCACACTATGGCTGCTGAACGGGAAAGGTGAGGTGGGGTGATGCATAAAACAAGGGTTTCAAATTAGCTCAGATACCGTTCCATAAACCCAATATGTAAGAGACAAGACCTATTCCTTTTTCAGTGAACTGGACTCAACACCCCCTATTCACCGCACAAGAATATATCTGACTAGTAAGAATCTTCAAACCTATGTATTGATATCTCTCTGTAAGTGAGTCAAGGGGGTGTAAAGCGGCATAAACACAGCCGTGAAAAGCAGCTAAACCCCATTATAAAAATAAATTACTTTTCAAAACCCGTGAAACAAAGGCAGTGAAAGAGAGAGAAATTCTTACAAAATTCGTTCAGGGGCTGTGATGCAACCTGGATTGACCATATCTAGACCCACAGCTGATTGAGACATAAGGGTGGACACTCTTGGGGCTGAGAGGTTCGGTGAGGTTGGGTGAGCCAACGCAGACCCTTTCAAGTAATACTGCATGGTACCCATCCCATGGGTCCCAAATCTCCAGGTTCAAGGGCATCTTCCTACGTCGAAAACAGGCATGAGAAACCCAGAAGATGGTACACCGTGTGATCGGGAAAGGTTTCTAAAACGCACCTCATTTCTCATCTCCTTTGCTCGGGTTCGCCATTCCAGCCGATTTACTAGCCATCTCCCTCCTTGGAGAATCAGCACCTTTAACCTCCTGTTCCGTACAGGTTGCAATTTGTCCTGAGGATGAACGGGAAGAGGGGGAACCAATGAGAGACTAGCTCTAGGTGTTGGGACAGGCACAGGTCACTCTATTTTCCCATCAGGAAGAAGAATTAAGCACAAGCTCAGCCTGCCCCCCAGAACCAGAAGAGGGCCTGAAGCAATCCTGCGCTTTTGCGGCCAGCTCCCAAAAAAGCGAGTTGAAAAATGGAGCTCAGGGGCACTGCAATTCACAAACCTGCAGAGTTTTAAATGATACCTCTCGTCCACAAATATATTGAGGGAAGGCAACGAAGAGGCTTTGAAAGCAAGGCAGAATTGCAGGAAACAGATTTCAGGAGGTAGATTCGAATCGCCTTGAAAGTGCATGAAAAGCGGCAAAACGTGGACAATGATGCCCTTGGCCAAAAAGGGCGTATGCGTTTTTTCCTGAATATATTCAGGAAAAAACGCATACGCCCTTTTTGGCCAACCAAGCAACCTGGAAAGGCCAATCAGCACTCCAAAGAAGTCTCGCTTCCCAGCGGGCAAAAGGGCCATGCGGAAAAAAGTGTCCAAACCAGAAATGCAGGACCGGCCATGGAGAAATGGGAGCCTTGCTACGCTGATGGGTGGGATGTAAATTGCCAACAGCCACTCTGGAGAAGTGTACGGTGTGCTCTGAAACATCTAAAAAACACAGCTTGGAGAGCATAGGGCACTTCCACTCATGGGCGTATAAATTGGGAAAACTAAAAATCAGCAAGACACAGGCACCCCAAAGTTTAGGGCTGCTCTGTGGACAAGAACCCCCACTTCATTACACCTTAAATATCCTAGGAAAGAGAAAAATGGATAAAGAAGTTGGGGTCCTCATGTACAATGGAATATCACTCAGCCATGAAATCAACGTCATAAGGCTAGTAGCAGCACGATGAGTGGATTTAGGTACGACGATTCTAAGTGAAATAAGTCACACAGAAAAAGACACTTATCATAAGATATCACTTCTAGAGGGAATGTAAAAACCGCTACACTTGAACTGAATTGCAAAACAGAACAGAGTCACACGTTTAGGAAACACACTATGGCTGCTGAACGGGAAAGGTGAGGTGGGGTGATGCAGAAAACAAGGGTTTCAAATTAGCTCAGATACCGTTCCATAAACCCAATATGTAAGAGACAAGACCTATTCCTTTTTCAGTGAACTGGACTCAACACCCCCTATTCACCGCACAAGAATATATCTGACTAGTAAGAATCTTCAAACCTATGTATTGATATCTCTCTGTAAGTGAGTCAAGGGGGTGTAAAGCGGCATAAACACAGCCGTGAAAAGCAGCTAAACCCCATTATAAAAATAAATTACTTTTCAAAACCCGTGAAACAAAGACAGTGAAAGAGAGAGAAATTCTTACAAAATTCGTTCAGGGGCTGTGATGCAACCTGGATTGACCATATCTAGACCCACAGCTGATTGAGACATAAGGGTGGACACTCTTGGGGCTGAGAGGTTCGGTGAGGTTGGGTGAGCCAACGCAGACCCTTTCAAGTAATACTGCATGGTACCCATCCCATGGGTCCCAAATCTCCAGGTTCAAGGGCATCTTCCTACGTCGAAAACAGGCATGAGAAACGCAGAAGATGGTACACCGTGTGATCGGGAAAGGTTTCTAAAACGCACCTCATTTCTCATCTCCTTTGCTCGGGTTCGCCATTCCAGCCGATTTACTAGCCATCTCCCTCCTTGGAGAATCAGCACCTTTAACCTCCTGTTCCGTACAGGTTGCAATTTGTCCTGAGGATGAACGGGAAGAGGGGGAACCAATGAGAGACTAGCTCTAGGTGTTGGGACAGGCACAGGTCACTCTATTTTCCCATCAGGAAGAAGAATTAAGCACAAGCTCAGCCTGCCCCCCAGAACCAGAAGAGGGCCTGAAGCAATCCTGCGCTTTTGCGGCCAGCTCCCAAAAAAGCGAGTTGAAAAATGGAGCTCAGGGGCACTGCAATTCACAAACCTGCAGTTTTAAATGATACCTCTCGTCCACAAATATATTAAGGGAAGGCAACGAAGAGGCTTTGAAAGCAAGGCAGAATTGCAGGAAACAGATTTCAGGAGGTAGATTCGAATCGCCTTGAAAGCACATGAAAAGCGGCAAAACGTGGACAATGATGCCCTTGGCCAAAAAGGGCGTATGGCGTTTTTTCCTGAATATATTCAGGAAAAAACGCATACGCCCTTTTTGGCCAACCAAGCAACCTGGAAAGGCCAATCAGCGCTCCAAAGAAGTCTCGCTTCCCAGCGGGCAAAAGGGCCATGCGGAAAAAAGTGTCCAAACCAGAAATGCAGGACCGGCCATGGAGAAATGGGAGCCTTGCTACGCTGATGGGTGGGATGTAAATTGCCAACAGCCACTCTGGAGAAGTGTACGGTGTGTTCTGAAACATCTAAAAAACACAGCTTGGAGAGCATAGGGCACTTCCACTCATGGGCGTATAAATTGGGAAAACTAAAAATCAGCAAGACACAGGCACCCCAAAGTTTAGGGCTGCTCTGTTGACAAGAACCCCCACTTCATTACACCTTAAATATCCTAGGAAAGAGAAAAATGGATAAAGAAGTTGGGGTCCTCATGTACAATGGAATATCACTCAGCCATGAAATCAACGTCATAAGGCTAGTAGCAGCACGATGAGTGGATTTAGGTACGACGATTCTAAGTGAAATAAGTCACACAGAAAAAGACACTTATCATAAGATATCACTTCTAGAGGGAATGTAAAACCCGCTACACTTGAACTGAATTGCAAAACAGAACAGAGTCACACGTTTAGGAAACACACTATGGCTGCTGAACGGGAAAGGTGAGGTGGGGTGATGCATAAAACAAGGGTTTCAAATTAGCTCAGATACCGTTCCATAAACCCAATATGTAAGAGACAAGACCTATTCCTTTTTCAGTGAACTGGACTCAACACCCCCTATTCACCGCACAAGAATATATCTGACTAGTAAGAATCTTCAAACCTATGTATTGATATCTCTCTGTAAGTGAGTCAAGGGGGTGTAAAGCGGCATAAACACAGCCGTGAAAAGCAGCTAAACCCCATTATAAAAATAAATTACTTTTCAAAACCCGTGAAACAAAGACAGTGAAAGAGAGAGAAATTCTTACAAAATTCGTTCAGGGGCTGTGATGCAACCTGGATTGACCATATCTAGACCCACAGCTGATTGAGACATAAGGGTGGACACTCTTGGGGCTGAGAGGTCCGGTGAGGTTGGGTGAGCCAACGCAGACCCTTTCAAGTAATACTGCATGGTACCCATCCCATGGGTCCCAAATCTCCAGGTTCAAGGGCATCTTCCTACGTCGAAAACAGGCATGAGAAACCCAGAAGATGGTACACCGTGTGATCGGGAAAGGTTTCTAAAACGCACCTCATTTCTCATCTCCTTTGCTCGGGTTCGCCATTCCAGCCGATTTACTAGCCATCTCCCTCCTTGGAGAATCAGCACCTTTAACCTCCTGTTCCGTACAGGTTGCAATTTGTCCTGAGGATGAACGGGAAGAGGGGGAACCAATGAGAGACTAGCTCTAGGTGTTGGGACAGGCACAGGTCACTCTATTTTCCCATCAGGAAGAAGAATTAAGCACAAGCTCAGCCTGCCCCCCAGAACCAGAAGAGGGCCTGAAGCAATCCTGCGCTTTTGCGGCCAGCTCCCAAAAAAGCGAGTTGAAAAATGGAGCTCAGGGGCACTGCAATTCACAAACCTGCAGAGTTTTAAATGATACCTCTCGTCCACAAATATATTAAGGGAAGGCAACGAAGAGGCTTTGAAAGCAAGGCAGAATTGCAGGAAACAGATTTCAGGAGGTAGATTCGAATCGCCTTGAAAGCACATGAAAAGCGGCAAAACGTGGACAATGATGCCCTTGGCCAAAAAGGGCGTATGGCGTTTTTTCCTGAATATATTCAGGAAAAAACGCATACGCCCTTTTTGGCCAACCAAGCAACCTGGAAAGGCCAATCAGCGCTCCAAAGAAGTCTCGCTTCCCAGCGGGCAAAAGGGCCATGCGGAAAAAAGTGTCCAAACCAGAAATGCAGGACCGGCCATGGAGAAATGGGAGCCTTGCTACGCTGATGGGTGGGATGTAAATTGCCAACAGCCACTCTGGAGAAGTGTACGGTGTGTTCTGAAACATCTAAAAAACACAGCTTGGAGAGCATAGGGCACTTCCACTCATGGGCGTATAAATTGGGAAAACTAAAAATCAGCAAGACACAGGCACCCCAAAGTTTAGGGCTGCTCTGTTGACAAGAACCCCCACTTCATTACACCTTAAATATCCTAGGAAAGAGAAAAATGGATAAAGAAGTTGGGGTCCTCATGTACAATGGAATATCACTCAGCCATGAAATCCACGTCATAAGGCTAGTAGCAGCACGATGAGTGGATTTAGGTACGACGATTCTAAGTGAAATAAGTCACACAGAAAAAGACACTTATCATAAGATATCACTTCTAGAGGGAATGTAAAAACCGCTACACTTGAACTGAATTGCAAAACAGAACAGAGTCACACGTTTAGGAAACACACTATGGCTGCTGAACGGGAAAGGTGAGGTGGGGTGATGCAGAAAACAAGGGTTTCAAATTAGCTCAGATACCGTTCCATAAACCCAATATGTAAGAGACAAGACCTATTCCTTTTTCAGTGAACTGGACTCAACACCCCCTATTCACCGCACAAGAATATATCTGACTAGTAAGAATCTTCAAACCTATGTATTGATATCTCTCTGTAAGTGAGTCAAGGGGGTGTAAAGCGGCATAAACACAGCCGTGAAAAGCAGCTAAACCCCATTATAAAAATAAATTACTTTTCAAAACCCGTGAAACAAAGACAGTGAAAGAGAGAGAAATTCTTACAAAATTCGTTCAGGGGCTGTGATGCAACCTGGATTGACCATATCTAGACCCACAGCTGATTGAGACATAAGGGTGGACACTCTTGGGGCTGAGAGGTTCGGTGAGGTTGGGTGAGCCAACGCAGACCCTTTCAAGTAATACTGCATGGTACCCATCCCATGGGTCCCAAATCTCCAGGTTCAAGGGCATCTTCCTACGTCGAAAACAGGCATGAGAAACGCAGAAGATGGTACACCGTGTGATCGGGAAAGGTTTCTAAAACGCACCTCATTTCTCATCTCCTTTGCTCGGGTTCGCCATTCCAGCCGATTTACTAGCCATCTCCCTCCTTGGAGAATCAGCACCTTTAACCTCCTGTTCCGTACAGGTTGCAATTTGTCCTGAGGATGAACGGGAAGAGGGGGAACCAATGAGAGACTAGCTCTAGGTGTTGGGACAGGCACAGGTCACTCTATTTTCCCATCAGGAAGAAGAATTAAGCACAAGCTCAGCCTGCCCCCCAGAACCAGAAGAGGGCCTGAAGCAATCCTGCGCTTTTGCGGCCAGCTCCCAAAAAAGCGAGTTGAAAAATGGAGCTCAGGGGCACTGCAATTCACAAACCTGCAGAGTTTTAAATGATACCTCTCGTCCACAAATATATTAAGGGAAGGCAACGAAGAGGCTTTGAAAGCAAGGCAGAATTGCAGGAAACAGATTTCAGGAGGTAGATTCGAATCGCCTTGAAAGCACATGAAAAGCGGCAAAACGTGGACAATGATGCCCTTGGCCAAAAAGGGCGTATGGCGTTTTTTCCTGAATATATTCAGGAAAAAACGCATACGCCCTTTTTGGCCAACCAAGCAACCTGGAAAGGCCAATCAGCGCTCCAAAGAAGTCTCGCTTCCCAGCGGGCAAAAGGGACATGCGGAAAAAAGTGTCCAAACCAGAAATGCAGGACCGGCCATGGAGAAATGGGAGCCTTGCTACGCTGATGGGTGGGATGTAAATTGCCAACAGCCACTCTGGAGAAGTGTACGGTGTGTTCTGAAACATCTAAAAAACACAGCTTGGAGAGCATAGGGCACTTCCACTCATGGGCGTATAAATTGGGAAAACTAAAAATCAGGAAGACACAGGCACCCCAAAGTTTAGGGCTGCTCTGTTGACAAGAACCCCCACTTCATTACACCTTAAATATCCTAGGAAAGAGAAAAATGGATAAAGAAGTTGTGGTCCTCATGTACAATGGAATATCACTCAGCCATGAAATCCACGTCATAAGGCTATTAGCAGCACGATGAGTGGATTTAGGTACGACGATTCTAAGTGAAATAAGTCACACAGAAAAAGACACTTATCATAAGATATCACTTCTAGAGGGAATGTAAAAACCGTACACTTGAACTGAATTGCAAAACAGAACAGAGTCACACGTTTAGGAAACACACTATGGCTGCTGAACGGGAAAGGTGAGGTGGGGTGATGCATAAAACAAGGGTTTCAAATTAGCTCAGATACCGTTCCATAAACCCAATATGTAAGAGACAAGACCTATTCCTTTTTCAGTGAACTGGACTCAACACCCCCTATTCACCGCACAAGAATATATCTGACTAGTAAGAATCTTCAAACCTATGTATTGATATCTCTCTGTAAGTGAGTCAAGGGGGTGTAAAGCGGCATAAACACAGCCGTGAAAAGCAGCTAAACCCCATTATAAAAATAAATTACTTTTCAAAACCCGTGAAACAAAGACAGTGAAAGAGAGAGAAATTCTTACAAAATTCGTTCAGGGGCTGTGATGCAACCTGGATTGACCATATCTAGACCCACAGCTGATTGAGACATAAGGGTGGACACTCTTGGGGCTGAGAGGTTCGGTGAGGTTGGGTGAGCCAACGCAGACCCTTTCAAGTAATACTGCATGGTACCCATCCCATGGGTCCCAAATCTCCAGGTTCAAGGGCATCTTCCTACGTCGAAAACAGGCATGAGAAACGCAGAAGATGGTACACCGTGTGATCGGGAAAGGTTTCTAAAACGCACCTCATTTCTCATCTCCTTTGCTCGGGTTCGCCATTCCAGCCGATTTACTAGCCATCTCCCTCCTTGGAGAATCAGCACCTTTAACCTCCTGTTCCGTACAGGTTGCAATTTGTCCTGAGGATGAACGGGAAGAGGGGGAACCAATGAGAGACTAGCTCTAGGTGTTGGGACAGGCACAGGTCACTCTATTTTCCCATCAGGAAGAAGAATTAAGCACAAGCTCAGCCTGCCCCCCAGAACCAGAAGAGGGCCTGAAGCAATCCTGCGCTTTTGCGGCCAGCTCCCAAAAAAGCGAGTTGAAAAATGGAGCTCAGGGGCACTGCAATTCACAAACCTGCAGAGTTTTAAATGATACCTCTCGTCCACAAATATATTAAGGGAAGGCAACGAAGAGGCTTTGAAAGCAAGGCAGAATTGCAGGAAACAGATTTCAGGAGGTAGATTCGAATCGCCTTGAAAGCACATGAAAAGCGGCAAAACGTGGACAATGATGCCCTTGGCCAAAAAGGGCGTATGGCGTTTTTTCCTGAATATATTCAGGAAAAAACGCATACGCCCTTTTTGGCCAACCAAGCAACCTGGAAAGGCCAATCAGCGCTCCAAAGAAGTCTCGCTTCCCAGCGGGCAAAAGGGCCATGCGGAAAAAAGTGTCCAAACCAGAAATGCAGGACCGGCCATGGAGAAATGGGAGCCTTGCTACGCTGATGGGTGGGATGTAAATTGCCAACAGCCACTCTGGAGAAGTGTACGGTGTGTTCTGAAACATCTAAAAAACACAGCTTGGAGAGCATAGGGCACTTCCACTCATGGGCGTATAAATTGGGAAAACTAAAAATCAGCAAGACACAGGCACCCCAAAGTTTAGGGCTGCTCTGTTGACAAGAACCCCCACTTCATTACACCTTAAATATCCTAGGAAAGAGAAAAATGGATAAAGAAGTTGGGGTCCTCATGTACAATGGAATATCACTCAGCCATGAAATCAACGTCATAAGGCTAGTAGCAGCACGATGAGTGGATTTAGGTACGACGATTCTAAGTGAAATAAGTCACACAGAAAAAGACACTTATCATAAGATATCACTTCTAGAGGGAATGTAAAACCCGCTACACTTGAACTGAATTGCAAAACAGAACAGAGTCACACGTTTAGGAAACACACTATGGCTGCTGAACGGGAAAGGTGAGGTGGGGTGATGCATAAAACAAGGGTTTCAAATTAGCTCAGATACCGTTCCATAAACCCAATATGTAAGAGACAAGACCTATTCCTTTTTCAGTGAACTGGACTCAACACCCCCTATTCACCGCACAAGAATATATCTGACTAGTAAGAATCTTCAAACCTATGTATTGATATCTCTCTGTAAGTGAGTCAAGGGGGTGTAAAGCGGCATAAACACAGCCGTGAAAAGCAGCTAAACCCCATTATAAAAATAAATTACTTTTCAAAACCCGTGAAACAAAGACAGTGAAAGAGAGAGAAATTCTTACAAAATTTGTTCAGGGGCTGTGATGCAACCTGGATTGACCATATCTAGACCCACAGCTGATTGAGACATAAGGGTGGACACTCTTGGGGCTGAGAGGTTCGGTGAGGTTGGGTGAGCCAACGCAGACCCTTTCAAGTAATACTGCATGGTACCCATCCCATGGGTCCCAAATCTCCAGGTTCAAGGGCATCTTCCTACGTCGAAAACAGGCATGAGAAACCCAGAAGATGGTACACCGTGTGATCGGGAAAGGTTTCTAAAACGCACCTCATTTCTCATCTCCTTTGCTCGGGTTCGCCATTCCAGCCGATTTACTAGCCATCTCCCTCCTTGGAGAATCAGCACCTTTAACCTCCTGTTCCGTACAGGTTGCAATTTGTCCTGAGGATGAACGGGAAGAGGGGGAACCAATGAGAGACTAGCTCTAGGTGTTGGGACAGGCACAGGTCACTCTATTTTCCCATCAGGAAGAAGAATTAAGCACAAGCTCAGCCTGCCCCCCAGAACCAGAAGAGGGCCTGAAGCAATCCTGCGCTTTTGCGGCCAGCTCCCAAAAAAGCGAGTTGAAAAATGGAGCTCAGGGGCACTGCAATTCACAAACCTGCAGAGTTTTAAATGATACCTCTCGTCCACAAATATATTAAGGGAAGGCAACGAAGAGGCTTTGAAAGCAAGGCAGAATTGCAGGAAACAGATTTCAGGAGGTACATTCGAATCGCTTTGAAAGCACATGAAAAGCGGCAAAACGTGGACAATGATGCCCTTGGCCAAAAAGGGCGTATGGCGTTTTTTCCTGAATATATTCAGGAAAAAACGCATACGCTCTTTTTGGCCAACCAAGCAACCTGGAAAGGCCAATCAGCGCTCCAAAGAAGTCTCGCTTCCCAGCGGGCAAAAGGGCCATGCGGAAAAAAGTGTCCAAACCAGAAATGCAGGACCGGCCATGGAGAAATGGGAGCCTTGCTACGCTGATGGGTGGGATGTAAATTGCCAACAGCCACTCTGGAGAAGTGTACGGTGTGTTCTGAAACATCTAAAAAACACAGCTTGGAGAGCATAGGGCACTTCCACTCATGGGCGTATAAATTGGGAAAACTAAAAATCAGCAAGACACAGGCACCCCAAAGTTTAGGGCTGCTCTGTTGACAAGAACCCCCACTTCATTACACCTTAAATATCCTAGGAAAGAGAAAAATGGATAAAGAAGTTGGGGTCCTCATGTACAATGGAATATAACTCAGCCAGGAAATCAACGTCATAAGGCTAGTAGCAGCACGATGAGTGGATTTAGGTACGACGATTCTAAGTGAAATAAGTCACACAGAAAAAGACACTTATCATAAGATATCACTTCTAGAGGGAATATAAAAACCGCTACACTTGAACTGAATTGCAAAACAGAACAGAGTCACACGTTTAGGAAACACACTATGGCTGCTGAACGGGAAAGGTGAGGTGGGGTGATGCATAAAACAAGGGTTTCAAATTAGCTCAGATACCGTTCCATAAACCCAATATGTAAGAGACAAGACCTATTCCTTTTTCAGTGAACTGGACTCAACACCCCCTATTCACCGCACAAGAATATATCTGACTAGTAAGAATCTTCAAACCTATGTATTGATATCTCTCTGTAAGTGAGTCAAGGGGGTGTAAAGCGGCATAAACACAGCCGTGAAAAGCAGCTAAACCCCATTATAAAAATAAATTACTTTTCAAAACCCGTGAAACAAAGACAGTGAAAGAGAGAGAAATTCTTACAAAATTCGTTCACGGGCTGTGATGCAACCTGGATTGACCATATCTAGACCCACAACTGATTGAGACATAAGGGTGGACACTCTTGGGGCTGAGAGGTTCGGTGAGGTTGGGTGAGCCAACGCAGACCCTTTCAAGTAATACTGCATGGTTCCCATCCCATGGGTCCCAAATCTCCAGGTTCAAGGGCATCTTCCTACGTCGAAAACAGGCATGAGAAACCCAGAAGATGGTACACGGTGTGATCGGGAAAGGTTTCTAAAACGCACCTCATTTCTCATCTCCTTTGCTCGGGTTCGCCATTCCAGCCGATTTACTAGCCATCTCCCTCCTTGGAGAATCAGCACCTTTAACCTCCTGTTCCGTACAGGTTGCAATTTGTCCTGAGGATGAACGGGAAGAGGGTGAACCAATGAGAGACTAGCTCTAGGTGTTGGGACAGGCACAGGTCACTCTATTTTCCCATCAGGAAGAAGAATTAAGCACAAGCTCAGCCTGCCCCCCAGAACCAGAAGAGGGCCTGAAGCAATCCTGCGCTTTTGCGGCCAGCTCCCAAAAAAGCGAGTTGAAAAATGGAGCTCAGGGGCACTGCAATTCACAAACCTGCAGAGTTTTAAATGATACCTCTCGTCCACAAATATATTAAGGGAAGGCAACGAAGAGGCTTTGAAAACAAGGCAGAATTGCAGGAAACAGATTTCAGGAGGTAGATTCGAATCGCCTTGAAAGCACATGAAAAGCGGCAAAACGTGGACAATGATGCCCTTGGCCAAAAAGGGCGTATGGCGTTTTTTCCTGAATATATTCAGGAAAAAACGCATACGCCCTTTTTGGCCAACCAAGCAACCTGGAAAGGCCAATCAGCGCTCCAAAGAAGTCTCGCTTCCCAGCGGGCAAAAGGGCCATGCGGAAAAAAGTGTCCAAACCAGAAATGCAGGACCGGCCATGGAGAAATGGGAGCCTTGCTACGCTGATGGGTGGGATGTAACTTGCCAACAGCCACTCTGGAGAAGTGTACGGTGTGTTCTGAAACATCTAAAAAACACAGCTTGGAGAGCATAGGGCACTTCCACTCATGGGCGTATAAATTGGGAAAACTAAAAATCAGCAAGACACAGGCACCCCAAAGTTTAGGGCTGCTCTGTTGACAAGAACCCCCACTTCATTACACCTTAAATATCCTAGGAAAGAGAAAAATGGATAAAGAAGTTGTGGTCCTCATGTAGAATGGAATATCACTCAGCCATGAAATCCACGTCAGAAGGCTAGTAGCAGCACGATGAGTGGATTTAGGTACGACGATTCTAAGTGAAATAAGTCACACAGAAAAAGACACTTATCATAAGATATCACTTAGAGAGGGAATGTAAAACCCGCTACACTTGAACTGAATTGCAAAACAGAACAGAGTCACACGTTTAGGAAACACACTATGGCTGCTGAACGGGAAAGGTGAGGTGGGGTGATGCATAAAACAAGGGTTTCAAATTAGCTCAGATACCGTTCCATAAACCCAATATGTAAGAGACAAGACCTATTCCTTTTTCAGTGAACTGGACTCAACACCCCCTATTCACCGCACAAGAATATATCTGACTAGTAAGAATCTTCAAACCTATGTATTGATATCTCTCTGTAAGTGAGTCAAGGGGGTGTAAAGCGGCATAAACACAGCCGTGAAAAGCAGCTAAACCCCATTATAAAAATAAATTACTTTTCAAAACCCGTGAAACAAAGACAGTGAAAGAGAGAGAAATTCTTACAAAATTCGTTCAGGGGCTGTGATGCAACCTGGATTGACCATATCTAGACCCACAGCTGATTGAGACATAAGGGTGGACACTCTTGGGGCTGAGAGGTTCGGTGAGGTTGGGTGAGCCAACGCAGACCCTTTCAAGTAATACTGCATGGTACCCATCCCATGGGTCCCAAATCTCCAGGTTCAAGGGCATCTTCCTACGTCGAAAACAGGCATGAGAAACCCAGAAGATGGTACACCGTGTGATCGGGAAAGGTTTCTAAAACGCACCTCATTTCTCATCTCCTTTGCTCGGGTTCGCCATTCCAGCCGATTTACTAGCCATCTCCCTCCTTGGAGAATCAGCACCTTTAACCTCCTGTTCCGTACAGGTTGCAATTTGTCCTGAGGATGAACGGGAAGAGGGGGAACCAATGAGAGACTAGCTCTAGGTGTTGGGACAGGCACAGGTCACTCTATTTTCCCATCAGGAAGAAGAATTAAGCACAAGCTCAGCCTGCCCCCCAGAACCAGAAGAGGGCCTGAAGCAATCCTGCGCTTTTGCGGCCAGCTCCCAAAAAAGCGAGTTGAAAAATGGAGCTCAGGGGCACTGCAATTCACAAACCTGCAGAGTTTTAAATGATACCTCTGTCCACAAATATATTAAGGGAAGGCAACGAAGAGGCTTTGAAAGCAAGGCAGAATTGTAGGAAACAGATTTCAGGAGGTAGATTCGAATCGCCTTGAAAGCACATGAAAAGCGGCAAAACGTGGACAAGGATGCCCTTGGCCAAAAAGGGCGTATGCGTTTTTTCCTGAATATATTCAGGAAAAAACGCATACGCCCTTTTTGGCCAACCAAACAACCTGGAAAGGCCAATCAGCGCTCCAAAGAAGTCTCACTTCCCAGCGGGCAAAAGGGCCATGCGGAAAAAAGTGTCCAATCCAGAAATGCAGGACCGGCCATGGAGAAATGGGAGCCTTGCTACGCTGATGGGTGGGATGTAAATTGCCAACAGCCACTCTGGAGAAGTGTACGGTGTGTTCTGAAACATCTAAAAAACACAGCTTGGAGAGCATAGGGCACTTCCACTCATGGGCGTATAAATTGGGAAAACTAAAAATCAGCAAGACACAGGCACCCCAAAGTTTAGGGCTGCTCTGTTGACAAGAACCCCCACTTCATTACACCTTAAATATCCTAGGAAAGAGAAAAATGGATAAAGAAGTTGGGGTCCTCATGTACAATGGAATATCACTCAGCCATGAAATCCACGTCATAAGGCTAGTAGCAGCACGATGAGTGGATTTAGGTACGACGATTCTAAGTGAAATAAGTCACACAGAAAAAGACACTTATCATAAGATATCACTTCTAGAGGGAATGTAAAAACCGCTACACTTGAACTGAATTGCAAAACAGAACAGAGTCACACGTTTAGGAAACACACTATGGCTGCTGAACGGGAAAGGTGAGGTGGGGTGATGCAGAAAACAAGGGTTTCAAATTAGCTCAGATACCGTTCCATAAACCCAATATGTAAGAGACAAGACCTATTCCTTTTTCAGTGAACTGGACTCAACACCCCCTATTCACCGCACAAGAATATATCTGACTAGTAAGAATCTTCAAACCTATGTATTGATATCTCTCTGTAAGTGAGTCAAGGGGGTGTAAAGCGGCATAAACACAGCCGTGAAAAGCAGCTAAACCCCATTATAAAAATAAATTACTTTTCAAAACCCGTGAAACAAAGACAGTGAAAGAGAGAGAAATTCTTACAAAATTCGTTCAGGGGCTGTGATGCAACCTGGATTGACCATATCTAGACCCACAGCTGATTGAGACATAAGGGTGGACACTCTTGGGGCTGAGAGGTTCGGTGAGGTTGGGTGAGCCAACGCAGACCCTTTCAAGTAATACTGCATGGTACCCATCCCATGGGTCCCAAATCTCCAGGTTCAAGGGCATCTTCCTACGTCGAAAACAGGCATGAGAAACGCAGAAGATGGTACACCGTGTGATCGGGAAAGGTTTCTAAAACGCACCTCATTTCTCATCTCCTTTGCTCGGGTTCGCCATTCCAGCCGATTTACTAGCCATCTCCCTCCTTGGAGAATCAGCACCTTTAACCTCCTGTTCCGTACAGGTTGCAATTTGTCCTGAGGATGAACGGGAAGAGGGGGAACCAATGAGAGACTAGCTCTAGGTGTTGGGACAGGCACAGGTCACTCTATTTTCCCATCAGGAAGAAGAATTAAGCACAAGCTCAGCCTGCCCCCCAGAACCAGAAGAGGGCCTGAAGCAATCCTGCGCTTTTGCGGCCAGCTCCCAAAAAAGCGAGTTGAAAAATGGAGCTCAGGGGCACTGCAATTCACAAACCTGCAGAGTTTTAAATGATACCTCTCGTCCACAAATATATTAAGGGAAGGCAACGAAGAGGCTTTGAAAGCAAGGCAGAATTGCAGGAAACAGATTTCAGGAGGTAGATTCGAATCGCCTTGAAAGCACATGAAAAGCGGCAAAACGTGGACAATGATGCCCTTGGCCAAAAAGGGCGTATGGCGTTTTTTCCTGAATATATTCAGGAAAAAACGCATACGCCCTTTTTGGCCAACCAAGCAACCTGGAAAGGCCAATCAGCGCTCCAAAGAAGTCTCGCTTCCCAGCGGGCAAAAGGGACATGCGGAAAAAAGTGTCCAAACCAGAAATGCAGGACCGGCCATGGAGAAATGGGAGCCTTGCTACGCTGATGGGTGGGATGTAAATTGCCAACAGCCACTCTGGAGAAGTGTACGGTGTGTTCTGAAACATCTAAAAAACACAGCTTGGAGAGCATAGGGCACTTCCACTCATGGGCGTATAAATTGGGAAAACTAAAAATCAGGAAGACACAGGCACCCCAAAGTTTAGGGCTGCTCTGTTGACAAGAACCCCCACTTCATTACACCTTAAATATCCTAGGAAAGAGAAAAATGGATAAAGAAGTTGTGGTCCTCATGTACAATGGAATATCACTCAGCCATGAAATCCACGTCATAAGGCTATTAGCAGCACGATGAGTGGATTTAGGTACGACGATTCTAAGTGAAATAAGTCACACAGAAAAAGACACTTATCATAAGATATCACTTCTAGAGGGAATGTAAAAACCGTACACTTGAACTGAATTGCAAAACAGAACAGAGTCACACGTTTAGGAAACACACTATGGCTGCTGAACGGGAAAGGTGAGGTGGGGTGATGCATAAAACAAGGGTTTCAAATTAGCTCCGATACCGTTCCATAAACCCAATATGTAAGAGACAAGACCTATTCCTTTTTCAGTGAACTGGACTCAACACCCCCTATTCACCGCACAAGAATATATCTGACTAGTAAGAATCTTCAAACCTATGTATTGATATCTCTCTGTAAGTGAGTCAAGGGGGTGTAAAGCGGCATAAACACAGCCGTGAAAAGCAGCTAAACCCCATTATAAAAATAAATTACTTTTCAAAACCCGTGAAACAAAGACAGTGAAAGAGAGAGAAATTCTTACAAAATTCGTTCAGGGGCTGTGATGCAACCTGGATTGACCATATCTAGACCCACAGCTGATTGAGACATAAGGGTGGACACTCTTGGGGCTGAGAGGTTCGGTGAGGTTGGGTGAGCCAACGCAGACCCTTTCAAGTAATACTGCATGGTACCCATCCCATGGGTCCCAAATCTCCAGGTTCAAGGGCATCTTCCTACGTCGAAAACAGGCATGAGAAACGCAGAAGATGGTACACCGTGTGATCGGGAAAGGTTTCTAAAACGCACCTCATTTCTCATCTCCTTTGCTCGGGTTCGCCATTCCAGCCGATTTACTAGCCATCTCCCTCCTTGGAGAATCAGCACCTTTAACCTCCTGTTCCGTACAGGTTGCAATTTGTCCTGAGGATGAACGGGAAGAGGGGGAACCAATGAGAGACTAGCTCTAGGTGTTGGGACAGGCACAGGTCACTCTATTTTCCCATCAGGAAGAAGAATTAAGCACAAGCTCAGCCTGCCCCCCAGAACCAGAAGAGGGCCTGAAGCAATCCTGCGCTTTTGCGGCCAGCTCCCAAAAAAGCGAGTTGAAAAATGGAGCTCAGGGGCACTGCAATTCACAAACCTGCAGAGTTTTAAATGATACCTCTCGTCCACAAATATATTAAGGGAAGGCAACGAAGAGGCTTTGAAAGCAAGGCAGAATTGCAGGAAACAGATTTCAGGAGGTAGATTCGAATCGCCTTGAAAGCACATGAAAAGCGGCAAAACGTGGACAATGATGCCCTTGGCCAAAAAGGGCGTATGGCGTTTTTTCCTGAATATATTCAGGAAAAAACGCATACGCCCTTTTTGGCCAACCAAGCAACCTGGAAAGGCCAATCAGCGCTCCAAAGAAGTCTCGCTTCCCAGCGGGCAAAAGGGCCATGCGGAAAAAAGTGTCCAAACCAGAAATGCAGGACCGGCCATGGAGAAATGGGAGCCTTGCTACGCTGATGGGTGGGATGTAAATTGCCAACAGCCACTCTGGAGAAGTGTACGGTGTGTTCTGAAACATCTAAAAAACACAGCTTGGAGAGCATAGGGCACTTCCACTCATGGGCGTATAAATTGGGAAAACTAAAAATCAGCAAGACACAGGCACCCCAAAGTTTAGGGCTGCTCTGTTGACAAGAACCCCCACTTCATTACACCTTAAATATCCTAGGAAAGAGAAAAATGGATAAAGAAGTTGGGGTCCTCATGTACAATGGAATATCACTCAGCCATGAAATCAACGTCATAAGGCTAGTAGCAGAACGATGAGTGGATTTAGGTACGACGATTCTAAGTGAAATAAGTCACACAGAAAAAGACACTTATCATAAGATATCACTTAGAGGGGGAATGTAAAAACCGCTACACTTGAACTGAATTGCAAAACAGAACAGAGTCACACGTTTAGGAATCACACTATGGCTGCTGAACGGGAAAGGTGAGGTGGGGTGATGCATAAAACAAGGGTTTCAAATTAGCTCAGATACCGTTCCATAAACCCAATATGTAAGAGACAAGACCTATTCCTTTTTCAGTGAACTGGGCTCAACACCCCCTATTCACCGCACAAGAATATATCTGACTAGTAAGAATCTTCAAACCTATGTATTGATATCTCTCTGTAAGTGAGTCAAGGGGGTGTAAAGCGGCATAAACACAGCCGTGAAAAGCAGCTAAACCCCATTATAAAAATAAATTACTTTTCAAAACCCGTGAAACAAAGGCAGTGAAAGAGAGAGAAATTCTTACAAAATTCGTTCAGGGGCTGTGATGCAACCTGGATTGACCATATCTAGACCCACAGCTGATTGAGACATAAGGGTGGACACTCTTGGGGCTGAGAGGTTCGGTGAGGTTGGGTGAGCCAACGCAGACCCTTTCAAGTAATACTGCATGGTACCCATCCCATGGGTCCCAAATCTCCAGGTTCAAGGGCATCTTCCTACGTCGAAAACAGGCATGAGAAACCCAGAAGATGGTACACCGTGTGATCGGGAAAGGTTTCTAAAACGCACCTCATTTCTCATCTCCTTTGCTCGGGTTCGCCATTCCAGCCGATTTACTAGCCATCTCCCTCCTTGGAGAATCAGCACCTTTAACCTCCTGTTCCGTACAGGTTGCAATTTGTCCTGAGGATGAACGGGAAGAGGGGGAACCAATGAGAGACTAGCTCTAGGTGTTGGGACAGGCACAGGTCACTCTATTTTCCCATCAGGAAGAAGAATTAAGCACAAGCTCAGCCTGCCCCCCAGAACCAGAAGAGGGCCTGAAGCAATCCTGCGCTTTTGCGGCCAGCTCCCAAAAAAGCGAGTTGAAAAATGGAGCTCAGGGGCACTGCAATTCACAAACCTGCAGAGTTTTAAATGATACCTCTCGTCCACAAATATATTGAGGGAAGGCAACGAAGAGGCTTTGAAAGCAAGGCAGAATTGCAGGAAACAGATTTCAGGAGGTAGATTCGAATCGCCTTGAAAGTGCATGAAAAGCGGCAAAACGTGGACAATGATGCCCTTGGCCAAAAAGGGCGTATGCGTTTTTTCCTGAATATATTCAGGAAAAAACGCATACGCCCTTTTTGGCCAACCAAGCAACCTGGAAAGGCCAATCAGCACTCCAAAGAAGTCTCGCTTCCCAGCGGGCAAAAGGGCCATGCGGAAAAAAGTGTCCAAACCAGAAATGCAGGACCGGCCATGGAGAAATGGGAGCCTTGCTACGCTGATGGGTGGGATGTAAATTGCCAACAGCCACTCTGGAGAAGTGTACGGTGTGCTCTGAAACATCTAAAAAACACAGCTTGGAGAGCATAGGGCACTTCCACTCATGGGCGTATAAATTGGGAAAACTAAAAATCAGCAAGACACAGGCACCCCAAAGTTTAGGGCTGCTCTGTGGACAAGAACCCCCACTTCATTACACCTTAAATATCCTAGGAAAGAGAAAAATGGATAAAGAAGTTGGGGTCCTCATGTACAATGGAATATCACTCAGCCATGAAATCAACGTCATAAGGCTAGTAGCAGCACGATGAGTGGATTTAGGTACGACGATTCTAAGTGAAATAAGTCACACAGAAAAAGACACTTATCATAAGATATCACTTCTAGAGGGAATGTAAAAACCGCTACACTTGAACTGAATTGCAAAACAGAACAGAGTCACACGTTTAGGAAACACACTATGGCTGCTGAACGGGAAAGGTGAGGTGGGGTGATGCAGAAAACAAGGGTTTCAAATTAGCTCAGATACCGTTCCATAAACCCAATATGTAAGAGACAAGACCTATTCCTTTTTCAGTGAACTGGACTCAACACCCCCTATTCACCGCACAAGAATATATCTGACTAGTAAGAATCTTCAAACCTATGTATTGATATCTCTCTGTAAGTGAGTCAAGGGGGTGTAAAGCGGCATAAACACAGCCGTGAAAAGCAGCTAAACCCCATTATAAAAATAAATTACTTTTCAAAACCCGTGAAACAAAGACAGTGAAAGAGAGAGAAATTCTTACAAAATTCGTTCAGGGGCTGTGATGCAACCTGGATTGACCATATCTAGACCCACAGCTGATTGAGACATAAGGGTGGACACTCTTGGGGCTGAGAGGTTCGGTGAGGTTGGGTGAGCCAACGCAGACCCTTTCAAGTAATACTGCATGGTACCCATCCCATGGGTCCCAAATCTCCAGGTTCAAGGGCATCTTCCTACGTCGAAAACAGGCATGAGAAACGCAGAAGATGGTACACCGTGTGATCGGGAAAGGTTTCTAAAACGCACCTCATTTCTCATCTCCTTTGCTCGGGTTCGCCATTCCAGCCGATTTACTAGCCATCTCCCTCCTTGGAGAATCAGCACCTTTAACCTCCTGTTCCGTACAGGTTGCAATTTGTCCTGAGGATGAACGGGAAGAGGGGGAACCAATGAGAGACTAGCTCTAGGTGTTGGGACAGGCACAGGTCACTCTATTTTCCCATCAGGAAGAAGAATTAAGCACAAGCTCAGCCTGCCCCCCAGAACCAGAAGAGGGCCTGAAGCAATCCTGCGCTTTTGCGGCCAGCTCCCAAAAAAGCGAGTTGAAAAATGGAGCTCAGGGGCACTGCAATTCACAAACCTGCAGTTTTAAATGATACCTCTCGTCCACAAATATATTAAGGGAAGGCAACGAAGAGGCTTTGAAAGCAAGGCAGAATTGCAGGAAACAGATTTCAGGAGGTAGATTCGAATCGCCTTGAAAGCACATGAAAAGCGGCAAAACGTGGACAATGATGCCCTTGGCCAAAAAGGGCGTATGGCGTTTTTTCCTGAATATATTCAGGAAAAAACGCATACGCCCTTTTTGGCCAACCAAGCAACCTGGAAAGGCCAATCAGCGCTCCAAAGAAGTCTCGCTTCCCAGCGGGCAAAAGGGCCATGCGGAAAAAAGTGTCCAAACCAGAAATGCAGGACCGGCCATGGAGAAATGGGAGCCTTGCTACGCTGATGGGTGGGATGTAAATTGCCAACAGCCACTCTGGAGAAGTGTACGGTGTGTTCTGAAACATCTAAAAAACACAGCTTGGAGAGCATAGGGCACTTCCACTCATGGGCGTATAAATTGGGAAAACTAAAAATCAGCAAGACACAGGCACCCCAAAGTTTAGGGCTGCTCTGTTGACAAGAACCCCCACTTCATTACACCTTAAATATCCTAGGAAAGAGAAAAATGGATAAAGAAGTTGGGGTCCTCATGTACAATGGAATATCACTCAGCCATGAAATCAACGTCATAAGGCTAGTAGCAGCACGATGAGTGGATTTAGGTACGACGATTCTAAGTGAAATAAGTCACACAGAAAAAGACACTTATCATAAGATATCACTTCTAGAGGGAATGTAAAACCCGCTACACTTGAACTGAATTGCAAAACAGAACAGAGTCACACGTTTAGGAAACACACTATGGCTGCTGAACGGGAAAGGTGAGGTGGGGTGATGCATAAAACAAGGGTTTCAAATTAGCTCAGATACCGTTCCATAAACCCAATATGTAAGAGACAAGACCTATTCCTTTTTCAGTGAACTGGACTCAACACCCCCTATTCACCGCACAAGAATATATCTGACTAGTAAGAATCTTCAAACCTATGTATTGATATCTCTCTGTAAGTGAGTCAAGGGGGTGTAAAGCGGCATAAACACAGCCGTGAAAAGCAGCTAAACCCCATTATAAAAATAAATTACTTTTCAAAACCCGTGAAACAAAGACAGTGAAAGAGAGAGAAATTCTTACAAAATTCGTTCAGGGGCTGTGATGCAACCTGGATTGACCATATCTAGACCCACAGCTGATTGAGACATAAGGGTGGACACTCTTGGGGCTGAGAGGTCCGGTGAGGTTGGGTGAGCCAACGCAGACCCTTTCAAGTAATACTGCATGGTACCCATCCCATGGGTCCCAAATCTCCAGGTTCAAGGGCATCTTCCTACGTCGAAAACAGGCATGAGAAACCCAGAAGATGGTACACCGTGTGATCGGGAAAGGTTTCTAAAACGCACCTCATTTCTCATCTCCTTTGCTCGGGTTCGCCATTCCAGCCGATTTACTAGCCATCTCCCTCCTTGGAGAATCAGCACCTTTAACCTCCTGTTCCGTACAGGTTGCAATTTGTCCTGAGGATGAACGGGAAGAGGGGGAACCAATGAGAGACTAGCTCTAGGTGTTGGGACAGGCACAGGTCACTCTATTTTCCCATCAGGAAGAAGAATTAAGCACAAGCTCAGCCTGCCCCCCAGAACCAGAAGAGGGCCTGAAGCAATCCTGCGCTTTTGCGGCCAGCTCCCAAAAAAGCGAGTTGAAAAATGGAGCTCAGGGGCACTGCAATTCACAAACCTGCAGAGTTTTAAATGATACCTCTCGTCCACAAATATATTAAGGGAAGGCAACGAAGAGGCTTTGAAAGCAAGGCAGAATTGCAGGAAACAGATTTCAGGAGGTAGATTCGAATCGCCTTGAAAGCACATGAAAAGCGGCAAAACGTGGACAATGATGCCCTTGGCCAAAAAGGGCGTATGGCGTTTTTTCCTGAATATATTCAGGAAAAAACGCATACGCCCTTTTTGGCCAACCAAGCAACCTGGAAAGGCCAATCAGCGCTCCAAAGAAGTCTCGCTTCCCAGCGGGCAAAAGGGCCATGCGGAAAAAAGTGTCCAAACCAGAAATGCAGGACCGGCCATGGAGAAATGGGAGCCTTGCTACGCTGATGGGTGGGATGTAAATTGCCAACAGCCACTCTGGAGAAGTGTACGGTGTGTTCTGAAACATCTAAAAAACACAGCTTGGAGAGCATAGGGCACTTCCACTCATGGGCGTATAAATTGGGAAAACTAAAAATCAGCAAGACACAGGCACCCCAAAGTTTAGGGCTGCTCTGTTGACAAGAACCCCCACTTCATTACACCTTAAATATCCTAGGAAAGAGAAAAATGGATAAAGAAGTTGGGGTCCTCATGTACAATGGAATATCACTCAGCCATGAAATCCACGTCATAAGGCTAGTAGCAGCACGATGAGTGGATTTAGGTACGACGATTCTAAGTGAAATAAGTCACACAGAAAAAGACACTTATCATAAGATATCACTTCTAGAGGGAATGTAAAAACCGCTACACTTGAACTGAATTGCAAAACAGAACAGAGTCACACGTTTAGGAAACACACTATGGCTGCTGAACGGGAAAGGTGAGGTGGGGTGATGCAGAAAACAAGGGTTTCAAATTAGCTCAGATACCGTTCCATAAACCCAATATGTAAGAGACAAGACCTATTCCTTTTTCAGTGAACTGGACTCAACACCCCCTATTCACCGCACAAGAATATATCTGACTAGTAAGAATCTTCAAACCTATGTATTGATATCTCTCTGTAAGTGAGTCAAGGGGGTGTAAAGCGGCATAAACACAGCCGTGAAAAGCAGCTAAACCCCATTATAAAAATAAATTACTTTTCAAAACCCGTGAAACAAAGACAGTGAAAGAGAGAGAAATTCTTACAAAATTCGTTCAGGGGCTGTGATGCAACCTGGATTGACCATATCTAGACCCACAGCTGATTGAGACATAAGGGTGGACACTCTTGGGGCTGAGAGGTTCGGTGAGGTTGGGTGAGCCAACGCAGACCCTTTCAAGTAATACTGCATGGTACCCATCCCATGGGTCCCAAATCTCCAGGTTCAAGGGCATCTTCCTACGTCGAAAACAGGCATGAGAAACGCAGAAGATGGTACACCGTGTGATCGGGAAAGGTTTCTAAAACGCACCTCATTTCTCATCTCCTTTGCTCGGGTTCGCCATTCCAGCCGATTTACTAGCCATCTCCCTCCTTGGAGAATCAGCACCTTTAACCTCCTGTTCCGTACAGGTTGCAATTTGTCCTGAGGATGAACGGGAAGAGGGGGAACCAATGAGAGACTAGCTCTAGGTGTTGGGACAGGCACAGGTCACTCTATTTTCCCATCAGGAAGAAGAATTAAGCACAAGCTCAGCCTGCCCCCCAGAACCAGAAGAGGGCCTGAAGCAATCCTGCGCTTTTGCGGCCAGCTCCCAAAAAAGCGAGTTGAAAAATGGAGCTCAGGGGCACTGCAATTCACAAACCTGCAGAGTTTTAAATGATACCTCTCGTCCACAAATATATTAAGGGAAGGCAACGAAGAGGCTTTGAAAGCAAGGCAGAATTGCAGGAAACAGATTTCAGGAGGTAGATTCGAATCGCCTTGAAAGCACATGAAAAGCGGCAAAACGTGGACAATGATGCCCTTGGCCAAAAAGGGCGTATGGCGTTTTTTCCTGAATATATTCAGGAAAAAACGCATACGCCCTTTTTGGCCAACCAAGCAACCTGGAAAGGCCAATCAGCGCTCCAAAGAAGTCTCGCTTCCCAGCGGGCAAAAGGGACATGCGGAAAAAAGTGTCCAAACCAGAAATGCAGGACCGGCCATGGAGAAATGGGAGCCTTGCTACGCTGATGGGTGGGATGTAAATTGCCAACAGCCACTCTGGAGAAGTGTACGGTGTGTTCTGAAACATCTAAAAAACACAGCTTGGAGAGCATAGGGCACTTCCACTCATGGGCGTATAAATTGGGAAAACTAAAAATCAGGAAGACACAGGCACCCCAAAGTTTAGGGCTGCTCTGTTGACAAGAACCCCCACTTCATTACACCTTAAATATCCTAGGAAAGAGAAAAATGGATAAAGAAGTTGTGGTCCTCATGTACAATGGAATATCACTCAGCCATGAAATCCACGTCATAAGGCTATTAGCAGCACGATGAGTGGATTTAGGTACGACGATTCTAAGTGAAATAAGTCACACAGAAAAAGACACTTATCATAAGATATCACTTCTAGAGGGAATGTAAAAACCGTACACTTGAACTGAATTGCAAAACAGAACAGAGTCACACGTTTAGGAAACACACTATGGCTGCTGAACGGGAAAGGTGAGGTGGGGTGATGCATAAAACAAGGGTTTCAAATTAGCTCAGATACCGTTCCATAAACCCAATATGTAAGAGACAAGACCTATTCCTTTTTCAGTGAACTGGACTCAACACCCCCTATTCACCGCACAAGAATATATCTGACTAGTAAGAATCTTCAAACCTATGTATTGATATCTCTCTGTAAGTGAGTCAAGGGGGTGTAAAGCGGCATAAACACAGCCGTGAAAAGCAGCTAAACCCCATTATAAAAATAAATTACTTTTCAAAACCCGTGAAACAAAGACAGTGAAAGAGAGAGAAATTCTTACAAAATTCGTTCAGGGGCTGTGATGCAACCTGGATTGACCATATCTAGACCCACAGCTGATTGAGACATAAGGGTGGACACTCTTGGGGCTGAGAGGTTCGGTGAGGTTGGGTGAGCCAACGCAGACCCTTTCAAGTAATACTGCATGGTACCCATCCCATGGGTCCCAAATCTCCAGGTTCAAGGGCATCTTCCTACGTCGAAAACAGGCATGAGAAACGCAGAAGATGGTACACCGTGTGATCGGGAAAGGTTTCTAAAACGCACCTCATTTCTCATCTCCTTTGCTCGGGTTCGCCATTCCAGCCGATTTACTAGCCATCTCCCTCCTTGGAGAATCAGCACCTTTAACCTCCTGTTCCGTACAGGTTGCAATTTGTCCTGAGGATGAACGGGAAGAGGGGGAACCAATGAGAGACTAGCTCTAGGTGTTGGGACAGGCACAGGTCACTCTATTTTCCCATCAGGAAGAAGAATTAAGCACAAGCTCAGCCTGCCCCCCAGAACCAGAAGAGGGCCTGAAGCAATCCTGCGCTTTTGCGGCCAGCTCCCAAAAAAGCGAGTTGAAAAATGGAGCTCAGGGGCACTGCAATTCACAAACCTGCAGAGTTTTAAATGATACCTCTCGTCCACAAATATATTAAGGGAAGGCAACGAAGAGGCTTTGAAAGCAAGGCAGAATTGCAGGAAACAGATTTCAGGAGGTAGATTCGAATCGCCTTGAAAGCACATGAAAAGCGGCAAAACGTGGACAATGATGCCCTTGGCCAAAAAGGGCGTATGGCGTTTTTTCCTGAATATATTCAGGAAAAAACGCATACGCCCTTTTTGGCCAACCAAGCAACCTGGAAAGGCCAATCAGCGCTCCAAAGAAGTCTCGCTTCCCAGCGGGCAAAAGGGCCATGCGGAAAAAAGTGTCCAAACCAGAAATGCAGGACCGGCCATGGAGAAATGGGAGCCTTGCTACGCTGATGGGTGGGATGTAAATTGCCAACAGCCACTCTGGAGAAGTGTACGGTGTGTTCTGAAACATCTAAAAAACACAGCTTGGAGAGCATAGGGCACTTCCACTCATGGGCGTATAAATTGGGAAAACTAAAAATCAGCAAGACACAGGCACCCCAAAGTTTAGGGCTGCTCTGTTGACAAGAACCCCCACTTCATTACACCTTAAATATCCTAGGAAAGAGAAAAATGGATAAAGAAGTTGGGGTCCTCATGTACAATGGAATATCACTCAGCCATGAAATCAACGTCATAAGGCTAGTAGCAGCACGATGAGTGGATTTAGGTACGACGATTCTAAGTGAAATAAGTCACACAGAAAAAGACACTTATCATAAGATATCACTTCTAGAGGGAATGTAAAACCCGCTACACTTGAACTGAATTGCAAAACAGAACAGAGTCACACGTTTAGGAAACACACTATGGCTGCTGAACGGGAAAGGTGAGGTGGGGTGATGCATAAAACAAGGGTTTCAAATTAGCTCAGATACCGTTCCATAAACCCAATATGTAAGAGACAAGACCTATTCCTTTTTCAGTGAACTGGACTCAACACCCCCTATTCACCGCACAAGAATATATCTGACTAGTAAGAATCTTCAAACCTATGTATTGATATCTCTCTGTAAGTGAGTCAAGGGGGTGTAAAGCGGCATAAACACAGCCGTGAAAAGCAGCTAAACCCCATTATAAAAATAAATTACTTTTCAAAACCCGTGAAACAAAGACAGTGAAAGAGAGAGAAATTCTTACAAAATTTGTTCAGGGGCTGTGATGCAACCTGGATTGACCATATCTAGACCCACAGCTGATTGAGACATAAGGGTGGACACTCTTGGGGCTGAGAGGTTCGGTGAGGTTGGGTGAGCCAACGCAGACCCTTTCAAGTAATACTGCATGGTACCCATCCCATGGGTCCCAAATCTCCAGGTTCAAGGGCATCTTCCTACGTCGAAAACAGGCATGAGAAACCCAGAAGATGGTACACCGTGTGATCGGGAAAGGTTTCTAAAACGCACCTCATTTCTCATCTCCTTTGCTCGGGTTCGCCATTCCAGCCGATTTACTAGCCATCTCCCTCCTTGGAGAATCAGCACCTTTAACCTCCTGTTCCGTACAGGTTGCAATTTGTCCTGAGGATGAACGGGAAGAGGGGGAACCAATGAGAGACTAGCTCTAGGTGTTGGGACAGGCACAGGTCACTCTATTTTCCCATCAGGAAGAAGAATTAAGCACAAGCTCAGCCTGCCCCCCAGAACCAGAAGAGGGCCTGAAGCAATCCTGCGCTTTTGCGGCCAGCTCCCAAAAAAGCGAGTTGAAAAATGGAGCTCAGGGGCACTGCAATTCACAAACCTGCAGAGTTTTAAATGATACCTCTCGTCCACAAATATATTAAGGGAAGGCAACGAAGAGGCTTTGAAAGCAAGGCAGAATTGCAGGAAACAGATTTCAGGAGGTACATTCGAATCGCTTTGAAAGCACATGAAAAGCGGCAAAACGTGGACAATGATGCCCTTGGCCAAAAAGGGCGTATGGCGTTTTTTCCTGAATATATTCAGGAAAAAACGCATACGCTCTTTTTGGCCAACCAAGCAACCTGGAAAGGCCAATCAGCGCTCCAAAGAAGTCTCGCTTCCCAGCGGGCAAAAGGGCCATGCGGAAAAAAGTGTCCAAACCAGAAATGCAGGACCGGCCATGGAGAAATGGGAGCCTTGCTACGCTGATGGGTGGGATGTAAATTGCCAACAGCCACTCTGGAGAAGTGTACGGTGTGTTCTGAAACATCTAAAAAACACAGCTTGGAGAGCATAGGGCACTTCCACTCATGGGCGTATAAATTGGGAAAACTAAAAATCAGCAAGACACAGGCACCCCAAAGTTTAGGGCTGCTCTGTTGACAAGAACCCCCACTTCATTACACCTTAAATATCCTAGGAAAGAGAAAAATGGATAAAGAAGTTGGGGTCCTCATGTACAATGGAATATAACTCAGCCAGGAAATCAACGTCATAAGGCTAGTAGCAGCACGATGAGTGGATTTAGGTACGACGATTCTAAGTGAAATAAGTCACACAGAAAAAGACACTTATCATAAGATATCACTTCTAGAGGGAATATAAAAACCGCTACACTTGAACTGAATTGCAAAACAGAACAGAGTCACACGTTTAGGAAACACACTATGGCTGCTGAACGGGAAAGGTGAGGTGGGGTGATGCATAAAACAAGGGTTTCAAATTAGCTCAGATACCGTTCCATAAACCCAATATGTAAGAGACAAGACCTATTCCTTTTTCAGTGAACTGGACTCAACACCCCCTATTCACCGCACAAGAATATATCTGACTAGTAAGAATCTTCAAACCTATGTATTGATATCTCTCTGTAAGTGAGTCAAGGGGGTGTAAAGCGGCATAAACACAGCCGTGAAAAGCAGCTAAACCCCATTATAAAAATAAATTACTTTTCAAAACCCGTGAAACAAAGACAGTGAAAGAGAGAGAAATTCTTACAAAATTCGTTCACGGGCTGTGATGCAACCTGGATTGACCATATCTAGACCCACAACTGATTGAGACATAAGGGTGGACACTCTTGGGGCTGAGAGGTTCGGTGAGGTTGGGTGAGCCAACGCAGACCCTTTCAAGTAATACTGCATGGTTCCCATCCCATGGGTCCCAAATCTCCAGGTTCAAGGGCATCTTCCTACGTCGAAAACAGGCATGAGAAACCCAGAAGATGGTACACGGTGTGATCGGGAAAGGTTTCTAAAACGCACCTCATTTCTCATCTCCTTTGCTCGGGTTCGCCATTCCAGCCGATTTACTAGCCATCTCCCTCCTTGGAGAATCAGCACCTTTAACCTCCTGTTCCGTACAGGTTGCAATTTGTCCTGAGGATGAACGGGAAGAGGGTGAACCAATGAGAGACTAGCTCTAGGTGTTGGGACAGGCACAGGTCACTCTATTTTCCCATCAGGAAGAAGAATTAAGCACAAGCTCAGCCTGCCCCCCAGAACCAGAAGAGGGCCTGAAGCAATCCTGCGCTTTTGCGGCCAGCTCCCAAAAAAGCGAGTTGAAAAATGGAGCTCAGGGGCACTGCAATTCACAAACCTGCAGAGTTTTAAATGATACCTCTCGTCCACAAATATATTAAGGGAAGGCAACGAAGAGGCTTTGAAAACAAGGCAGAATTGCAGGAAACAGATTTCAGGAGGTAGATTCGAATCGCCTTGAAAGCACATGAAAAGCGGCAAAACGTGGACAATGATGCCCTTGGCCAAAAAGGGCGTATGGCGTTTTTTCCTGAATATATTCAGGAAAAAACGCATACGCCCTTTTTGGCCAACCAAGCAACCTGGAAAGGCCAATCAGCGCTCCAAAGAAGTCTCGCTTCCCAGCGGGCAAAAGGGCCATGCGGAAAAAAGTGTCCAAACCAGAAATGCAGGACCGGCCATGGAGAAATGGGAGCCTTGCTACGCTGATGGGTGGGATGTAACTTGCCAACAGCCACTCTGGAGAAGTGTACGGTGTGTTCTGAAACATCTAAAAAACACAGCTTGGAGAGCATAGGGCACTTCCACTCATGGGCGTATAAATTGGGAAAACTAAAAATCAGCAAGACACAGGCACCCCAAAGTTTAGGGCTGCTCTGTTGACAAGAACCCCCACTTCATTACACCTTAAATATCCTAGGAAAGAGAAAAATGGATAAAGAAGTTGTGGTCCTCATGTACAATGGAATATCACTCAGCCATGAAATCCACGTCAGAAGGCTAGTAGCAGCACGATGAGTGGATTTAGGTACGACGATTCTAAGTGAAATAAGTCACACAGAAAAAGACACTTATCATAAGATATCACTTAGAGAGGGAATGTAAAACCCGCTACACTTGAACTGAATTGCAAAACAGAACAGAGTCACACGTTTAGGAAACACACTATGGCTGCTGAACGGGAAAGGTGAGGTGGGGTGATGCATAAAACAAGGGTTTCAAATTAGCTCAGATACCGTTCCATAAACCCAATATGTAAGAGACAAGACCTATTCCTTTTTCAGTGAACTGGACTCAACACCCCCTATTCACCGCACAAGAATATATCTGACTAGTAAGAATCTTCAAACCTATGTATTGATATCTCTCTGTAAGTGAGTCAAGGGGGTGTAAAGCGGCATAAACACAGCCGTGAAAAGCAGCTAAACCCCATTATAAAAATAAATTACTTTTCAAAACCCGTGAAACAAAGACAGTGAAAGAGAGAGAAATTCTTACAAAATTCGTTCAGGGGCTGTGATGCAACCTGGATTGACCATATCTAGACCCACAGCTGATTGAGACATAAGGGTGGACACTCTTGGGGCTGAGAGGTTCGGTGAGGTTGGGTGAGCCAACGCAGACCCTTTCAAGTAATACTGCATGGTACCCATCCCATGGGTCCCAAATCTCCAGGTTCAAGGGCATCTTCCTACGTCGAAAACAGGCATGAGAAACCCAGAAGATGGTACACCGTGTGATCGGGAAAGGTTTCTAAAACGCACCTCATTTCTCATCTCCTTTGCTCGGGTTCGCCATTCCAGCCGATTTACTAGCCATCTCCCTCCTTGGAGAATCAGCACCTTTAACCTCCTGTTCCGTACAGGTTGCAATTTGTCCTGAGGATGAACGGGAAGAGGGGGAACCAATGAGAGACTAGCTCTAGGTGTTGGGACAGGCACAGGTCACTCTATTTTCCCATCAGGAAGAAGAATTAAGCACAAGCTCAGCCTGCCCCCCAGAACCAGAAGAGGGCCTGAAGCAATCCTGCGCTTTTGCGGCCAGCTCCCAAAAAAGCGAGTTGAAAAATGGAGCTCAGGGGCACTGCAATTCACAAACCTGCAGAGTTTTAAATGATACCTCTGTCCACAAATATATTAAGGGAAGGCAACGAAGAGGCTTTGAAAGCAAGGCAGAATTGTAGGAAACAGATTTCAGGAGGTAGATTCGAATCGCCTTGAAAGCACATGAAAAGCGGCAAAACGTGGACAATGATGCCCTTGGCCAAAAAGGGCGTATGCGTTTTTTCCTGAATATATTCAGGAAAAAACGCATACGCCCTTTTTGGCCAACCAAACAACCTGGAAAGGCCAATCAGCGCTCCAAAGAAGTCTCACTTCCCAGCGGGCAAAAGGGCCATGCGGAAAAAAGTGTCCAATCCAGAAATGCAGGACCGGCCATGGAGAAATGGGAGCCTTGCTACGCTGATGGGTGGGATGTAAATTGCCAACAGCCACTCTGGAGAAGTGTACGGTGTGTTCTGAAACATCTAAAAAACACAGCTTGGAGAGCATAGGGCACTTCCACTCATGGGCTTATAAATTGGGAAAACTAAAAATCAGCAAGACACAGGCACCCCAAAGTTTAGGGCTGCTCTGTTGACAAGAACCCCCACTTCATTACACCTTAAATATCCTAGGAAAGAGAAAAATGGATAAAGAAGTTGGGGTCCTCATGTACAATGGAATATCACTCAGCCATGAAATCCACGTCATAAGGCTAGTAGCAGCACGATGAGTGGATTTAGGTACGACGATTCTAAGTGAAATAAGTCACACAGAAAAAGACACTTATCATAAGATATCACTTCTAGAGGGAATGTAAAAACCGCTACACTTGAACTGAATTGCAAAACAGAACAGAGTCACACGTTTAGGAAACACACTATGGCTGCTGAACGGGAAAGGTGAGGTGGGGTGATGCAGAAAACAAGGGTTTCAAATTAGCTCAGATACCGTTCCATAAACCCAATATGTAAGAGACAAGACCTATTCCTTTTTCAGTGAACTGGACTCAACACCCCCTATTCACCGCACAAGAATATATCTGACTAGTAAGAATCTTCAAACCTATGTATTGATATCTCTCTGTAAGTGAGTCAAGGGGGTGTAAAGCGGCATAAACACAGCCGTGAAAAGCAGCTAAACCCCATTATAAAAATAAATTACTTTTCAAAACCCGTGAAACAAAGACAGTGAAAGAGAGAGAAATTCTTACAAAATTCGTTCAGGGGCTGTGATGCAACCTGGATTGACCATATCTAGACCCACAGCTGATTGAGACATAAGGGTGGACACTCTTGGGGCTGAGAGGTTCGGTGAGGTTGGGTGAGCCAACGCAGACCCTTTCAAGTAATACTGCATGGTACCCATCCCATGGGTCCCAAATCTCCAGGTTCAAGGGCATCTTCCTACGTCGAAAACAGGCATGAGAAACGCAGAAGATGGTACACCGTGTGATCGGGAAAGGTTTCTAAAACGCACCTCATTTCTCATCTCCTTTGCTCGGGTTCGCCATTCCAGCCGATTTACTAGCCATCTCCCTCCTTGGAGAATCAGCACCTTTAACCTCCTGTTCCGTACAGGTTGCAATTTGTCCTGAGGATGAACGGGAAGAGGGGGAACCAATGAGAGACTAGCTCTAGGTGTTGGGACAGGCACAGGTCACTCTATTTTCCCATCAGGAAGAAGAATTAAGCACAAGCTCAGCCTGCCCCCCAGAACCAGAAGAGGGCCTGAAGCAATCCTGCGCTTTTGCGGCCAGCTCCCAAAAAAGCGAGTTGAAAAATGGAGCTCAGGGGCACTGCAATTCACAAACCTGCAGAGTTTTAAATGATACCTCTCGTCCACAAATATATTAAGGGAAGGCAACGAAGAGGCTTTGAAAGCAAGGCAGAATTGCAGGAAACAGATTTCAGGAGGTAGATTCGAATCGCCTTGAAAGCACATGAAAAGCGGCAAAACGTGGACAATGATGCCCTTGGCCAAAAAGGGCGTATGGCGTTTTTTCCTGAATATATTCAGGAAAAAACGCATACGCCCTTTTTGGCCAACCAAGCAACCTGGAAAGGCCAATCAGCGCTCCAAAGAAGTCTCGCTTCCCAGCGGGCAAAAGGGACATGCGGAAAAAAGTGTCCAAACCAGAAATGCAGGACCGGCCATGGAGAAATGGGAGCCTTGCTACGCTGATGGGTGGGATGTAAATTGCCAACAGCCACTCTGGAGAAGTGTACGGTGTGTTCTGAAACATCTAAAAAACACAGCTTGGAGAGCATAGGGCACTTCCACTCATGGGCGTATAAATTGGGAAAACTAAAAATCAGGAAGACACAGGCACCCCAAAGTTTAGGGCTGCTCTGTTGACAAGAACCCCCACTTCATTACACCTTAAATATCCTAGGAAAGAGAAAAATGGATAAAGAAGTTGTGGTCCTCATGTACAATGGAATATCACTCAGCCATGAAATCCACGTCATAAGGCTATTAGCAGCACGATGAGTGGATTTAGGTACGACGATTCTAAGTGAAATAAGTCACACAGAAAAAGACACTTATCATAAGATATCACTTCTAGAGGGAATGTAAAAACCGTACACTTGAACTGAATTGCAAAACAGAACAGAGTCACACGTTTAGGAAACACACTATGGCTGCTGAACGGGAAAGGTGAGGTGGGGTGATGCATAAAACAAGGGTTTCAAATTAGCTCCGATACCGTTCCATAAACCCAATATGTAAGAGACAAGACCTATTCCTTTTTCAGTGAACTGGACTCAACACCCCCTATTCACCGCACAAGAATATATCTGACTAGTAAGAATCTTCAAACCTATGTATTGATATCTCTCTGTAAGTGAGTCAAGGGGGTGTAAAGCGGCATAAACACAGCCGTGAAAAGCAGCTAAACCCCATTATAAAAATAAATTACTTTTCAAAACCCGTGAAACAAAGACAGTGAAAGAGAGAGAAATTCTTACAAAATTCGTTCAGGGGCTGTGATGCAACCTGGATTGACCATATCTAGACCCACAGCTGATTGAGACATAAGGGTGGACACTCTTGGGGCTGAGAGGTTCGGTGAGGTTGGGTGAGCCAACGCAGACCCTTTCAAGTAATACTGCATGGTACCCATCCCATGGGTCCCAAATCTCCAGGTTCAAGGGCATCTTCCTACGTCGAAAACAGGCATGAGAAACGCAGAAGATGGTACACCGTGTGATCGGGAAAGGTTTCTAAAACGCACCTCATTTCTCATCTCCTTTGCTCGGGTTCGCCATTCCAGCCGATTTACTAGCCATCTCCCTCCTTGGAGAATCAGCACCTTTAACCTCCTGTTCCGTACAGGTTGCAATTTGTCCTGAGGATGAACGGGAAGAGGGGGAACCAATGAGAGACTAGCTCTAGGTGTTGGGACAGGCACAGGTCACTCTATTTTCCCATCAGGAAGAAGAATTAAGCACAAGCTCAGCCTGCCCCCCAGAACCAGAAGAGGGCCTGAAGCAATCCTGCGCTTTTGCGGCCAGCTCCCAAAAAAGCGAGTTGAAAAATGGAGCTCAGGGGCACTGCAATTCACAAACCTGCAGAGTTTTAAATGATACCTCTCGTCCACAAATATATTAAGGGAAGGCAACGAAGAGGCTTTGAAAGCAAGGCAGAATTGCAGGAAACAGATTTCAGGAGGTAGATTCGAATCGCCTTGAAAGCACATGAAAAGCGGCAAAACGTGGACAATGATGCCCTTGGCCAAAAAGGGCGTATGGCGTTTTTTCCTGAATATATTCAGGAAAAAACGCATACGCCCTTTTTGGCCAACCAAGCAACCTGGAAAGGCCAATCAGCGCTCCAAAGAAGTCTCGCTTCCCAGCGGGCAAAAGGGCCATGCGGAAAAAAGTGTCCAAACCAGAAATGCAGGACCGGCCATGGAGAAATGGGAGCCTTGCTACGCTGATGGGTGGGATGTAAATTGCCAACAGCCACTCTGGAGAAGTGTACGGTGTGTTCTGAAACATCTAAAAAACACAGCTTGGAGAGCATAGGGCACTTCCACTCATGGGCGTATAAATTGGGACAACTAAAAATCAGCAAGACACAGGCACCCCAAAGTTTAGGGCTGCTCTGTTGACAAGAACCCCCACTTCATTACACCTTAAATATCCTAGGAAAGAGAAAAATGGATAAAGAAGTTGGGGTCCTCATGTACAATGGAATATCACTCAGCCATGAAATCAACGTCATAAGGCTAGTAGCAGAACGATGAGTGGATTTAGGTACGACGATTCTAAGTGAAATAAGTCACACAGAAAAAGACACTTATCATAAGATATCACTTAGAGGGGGAATGTAAAAACCGCTACACTTGAACTGAATTGCAAAACAGAACAGAGTCACACGTTTAGGAATCACACTATGGCTGCTGAACGGGAAAGGTGAGGTGGGGTGATGCATAAAACAAGGGTTTCAAATTAGCTCAGATACCGTTCCATAAACCCAATATGTAAGAGACAAGACCTATTCCTTTTTCAGTGAACTGGGCTCAACACCCCCTATTCACCGCACAAGAATATATCTGACTAGTAAGAATCTTCAAACCTATGTATTGATATCTCTCTGTAAGTGAGTCAAGGGGGTGTAAAGCGGCATAAACACAGCCGTGAAAAGCAGCTAAACCCCATTATAAAAATAAATTACTTTTCAAAACCCGTGAAACAAAGGCAGTGAAAGAGAGAGAAATTCTTACAAAATTCGTTCAGGGGCTGTGATGCAACCTGGATTGACCATATCTAGACCCACAGCTGATTGAGACATAAGGGTGGACACTCTTGGGGCTGAGAGGTTCGGTGAGGTTGGGTGAGCCAACGCAGACCCTTTCAAGTAATACTGCATGGTACCCATCCCATGGGTCCCAAATCTCCAGGTTCAAGGGCATCTTCCTACGTCGAAAACAGGCATGAGAAACCCAGAAGATGGTACACCGTGTGATCGGGAAAGGTTTCTAAAACGCACCTCATTTCTCATCTCCTTTGCTCGGGTTCGCCATTCCAGCCGATTTACTAGCCATCTCCCTCCTTGGAGAATCAGCACCTTTAACCTCCTGTTCCGTACAGGTTGCAATTTGTCCTGAGGATGAACGGGAAGAGGGGGAACCAATGAGAGACTAGCTCTAGGTGTTGGGACAGGCACAGGTCACTCTATTTTCCCATCAGGAAGAAGAATTAAGCACAAGCTCAGCCTGCCCCCCAGAACCAGAAGAGGGCCTGAAGCAATCCTGCGCTTTTGCGGCCAGCTCCCAAAAAAGCGAGTTGAAAAATGGAGCTCAGGGGCACTGCAATTCACAAACCTGCAGAGTTTTAAATGATACCTCTCGTCCACAAATATATTGAGGGAAGGCAACGAAGAGGCTTTGAAAGCAAGGCAGAATTGCAGGAAACAGATTTCAGGAGGTAGATTCGAATCGCCTTGAAAGTGCATGAAAAGCGGCAAAACGTGGACAATGATGCCCTTGGCCAAAAAGGGCGTATGCGTTTTTTCCTGAATATATTCAGGAAAAAACGCATACGCCCTTTTTGGCCAACCAAGCAACCTGGAAAGGCCAATCAGCACTCCAAAGAAGTCTCGCTTCCCAGCGGGCAAAAGGGCCATGCGGAAAAAAGTGTCCAAACCAGAAATGCAGGACCGGCCATGGAGAAATGGGAGCCTTGCTACGCTGATGGGTGGGATGTAAATTGCCAACAGCCACTCTGGAGAAGTGTACGGTGTGTTCTGAAACATCTAAAAAACACAGCTTGGAGAGCATAGGGCACTTCCACTCATGGGCGTATAAATTGGGAAAACTAAAAATCAGCAAGACACAGGCAACCCAAAGTTTAGGGCTGCTCTGTTGACAAGAACCCCCACTTCATTACACCTTAAGTATCCTAGGAAAGCGAAAAATGGATAAAGAAGTTGTGGTCCCCATGTACAATGGAATATCACTCAGCCATGAAATCCACGTCATAAGGCTAGTAGCAGCACGATGAGTGGATTTAGGTACGACGATTCTAAGTGAAATAAGTCACACAGAAAAAGACACTTATCATAAGATATCACTTCTAGAGGGAATGTAAAAACCGCTACACTTGAACTGAATTACAAAACAGAACAGAGTCACACGTTTAGGAAACACACTATGGCTGCTGAACGGGAAAGGTGAGGTGGGGTGATGCATAAAACAAGGGTTTCAAATTAGCTCCGATACCGTTCCATAAACCCAATATGTAAGAGACAAGACCTATTCCTTTTTCAGTGAACTGGACTCAACACCCCCTATTCACCGCACAAGAATATATCTGACTAGTAAGAATCTTCAAACCTATGTATTGATATCTCTCTGTAAGTGAGTCAAGGGGGTGTAAAGCGGCATAAACACAGCCGTGAAAAGCAGCTAAACCCCATTATAAAAATAAATTACTTTTCAAAACCCGTGAAACAAAGACAGTGAAAGAGAGAGAAATTCTTACAAAATTCGTTCAGGGGCTGTGATGCAACCTGGATTGACCATATCTAGACCCACAGCTGATTGAGACATAAGGGTGGACACTCTTGGGGCTGAGAGGTTCGGTGTGGTTGGGTGAGCCAACGCAGACCCTTTAAAGTAGTACTGCATGGGACCCATCCCATGGGTCCCAAATCTCCAGGTTCAAGGGCATCTTCCTACGTCGAAAACAGGCATGAGAAACCCAGAAGATGGTACACCGTGTGATCGGGAAAGGTTTCTAAAACGCACCTCATTTCTCATCTCCTTTGCTCGGGTTCGCCATTCCAGCCGATTTACTAGCCATCTCCCTCCTTGGAGAATCAGCACCTTTAACCTCCTGTTCCGTACAGGTTGCAATTTGTCCTGAGGATGAACGGGAAGAGGGGGAACCAATGAGAGACTAGCTCTAGGTGTTGGGACAGGCACAGGTCACTCTATTTTCCCATCAGGAAGAAGAATTAAGCACAAGCTCAGCCTGCCCCCCAGAACCAGAAGAGGGCCTGAAGCAATCCTGCGCTTTTGCGGCCAGCTCCCAAAAAAGCGAGTTGAAAAATGGAGCTCAGGGGCACTGCAATTCACAAACCTGCAGAGTTTTAAATGATACCTCTCGTCCACAAATATATTAAGGGAAGGCAACGAAGAGGCTTTGAAAGCAAGGCAGAATTGCAGGAAACAGATTTCAGGAGGTACATTCGAATCGCCTTGAAAGCACATGAAAAGCGGCAAAACGTGGACAATGATGCCCTTGGCCAAAAAGGGCGTATGCGTTTTTTCCTGAATATATTCAGGAAAAAACGCATACGCCCTTTTTGGCCAACCAAGCAACCTGGAAAGGCCAATCAGCGCTCCAAAGAAGTCTCGCTTCCCAGCGGGCAAAAGGGCCATGCGGAAAAAAGTGTCCAAACCAGAAATGCAGGACCGGCCATGGAGAAATGGGAGCCTTGCTACGCTGATGGGTGGGATGTAAATTGCCAACAGCCACTCTGGAGAAGTGTACGGTGTGTTCTGAAACATCTAAAAAACACAGCTTGGAGAGCATAGGGCACTTCCACTCATGGGCGTATAAATTGGGAAAACTAAAAATCAGCAAGACACAGGCACCCCAAAGTTTAGGGCTGCTCTGTTGACAAGAACCCCCACTTCATTACACCTTAAGTATCCTAGGAAAGCGAAAAGTGGATAAAGAATTTGTGGTCCTCATGTACAATGGAATATCACTCAGCCATGAAATCCACGTCATAAGGCTAGTAGCAGCACGATGAGTGGATTTAGGTACGACGATTCTAAGTGAAATAAGTCACACAGAAAAAGACACTTATCATAAGATATCACTTCTAGAGGGAATGTAAAAACCGCTACACTTGAACTGAATTGCAAAACAGAACAGAGTCACACGTTTAGGAAACACACTATGGCTGCTGAACGGGAAAGGTGAGGTGGGGTGATGCATAAAACAAGGGTTTCAAATTAGCTCCGATACCGTTCCATAAACCCAATATGTAAGAGACAAGACCTATTCCTTTTTCAGTGAACTGGACTCAACACCCCCTATTCACCGCACAAGAATATATCTGACTAGGAAGAATCTTCAAACCTATGTATTGATATCTCTCTGTAAGTGAGTCAAGGGGGTGTAAAGCGGCATAAACACAGCCGTGAAAAGCAGCTAAACCCCATTATAAAAATAAATTACTTTTCAAAACCCGTGAAACAAAGACAGTGAAAGAGAGAGAAATTCTTACAAAATTCGTTCAGGGGCTGTGATGCAACCTGGATTGACCATATCTAGACCCACAGCTGATTGAGACATAAGGGTGGACACTCTTGGGGCTGAGAGGTTCGGTGAGGTTGGGTGAGCCAACGCAGACCCTTTCAAGTAATACTGCATGGTACCCATCCCATGGGTCCCAAATCTCCAGGTTCAAGGGCATCTTCCTACGTCGAAAACAGGCATGAGAAACCCAGAAGATGGTACACCGTGTGATCGGGAAAGGTTTCTAAAACGCACCTCATTTCTCATCTCCTTTGCTCGGGTTCGCCATTCCAGCCGATTTACTAGCCATCTCCCTCCTTGGAGAATCAGCACCTTTAACCTCCTGTTCCGTACAGGTTGCAATTTGTCCTGAGGATGAACGGGAAGAGGGGGAACCAATGAGAGACTAGCTCTAGGGGTTGGGACAGGCACAGGTCACTCTATTTTCCCATCAGGAAGAAGAATTAAGCACAAGCTCAGCCTGCCCCCCAGAACCAGAAGAGGGCCTGAAGCAATCCTGCGCTTTTGCGGCCAGCTCCCAAAAAAGCGAGTTGAAAAATGGAGCTCAGGGGCACTGCAATTCACAAACCTGCAGAGTTTTAAATGATACCTCTCGTCCACAAATATATTAAGGGAAGGCAACGAAGAGGCTTTGAAAGCAAGGCAGAATTGCAGGAAACAGATTTCAGGAGGTAGATTCGAATCGCCTTGAAAGCACATGAAAAGCGGCAAAACGTGGACAATGATGCCCTTGGCCAAAAAGGGCGTATGCGTTTTTTCCTGAATATATTCAGGAAAAAACGCATACGCCCTTTTTGGCCAACCAAGCAACCTGGAAAGGCCAATCAGCGCTCCAAAGAAGTCTCGCTTCCCAGCGGGCAAAAGGGCCATGCGGAAAAAAGTGTCCAAACCAGAAATGCAGGACCGGCCATGGAGAAATGGGAGCCTTGCTACGCTGATGGGTGGGATGTAAATTGCCAACAGCCACTCTGGAGAAGTGTACGGTGTGTTCTGAAACATCTAAAAAACACAGCTTGGAGAGCATAGGGCACTTCCACTCATGGGCGTATAAATTGGGAAAACTAAAAATCAGCAAGACACAGGCACCCCAAAGTTTAGGGCTGCTCTGTTGACAAGAACCCCCACTTCATTACACCTTAAATATCCTAGGAAAGCGAAAAATGGATAAAGAAGTTGTGGTCCTCATGTACAATGGAATATCACTCAGCCATGAAATCCACGTCATAAGGCTAGTAGCAGCACGATGAGTGGATTTAGGTACGACGATTCTAAGTGAAATAAGTCACACAGAAAAAGACACTTATCATAAGATATCACTTAGAGAGGGAATGTAAAAACCGCTACACTTGAACTGAATTACAAGACAGAACAGAGTCACACGTTTAGAAAACACACTATGGCTGCTGAACGGGAAAGGTGAGGTGGGGTGATGCATAAAACAAGGGTTTCAAATTAGCTCCGATACCGTTCCATAAACCCAATATGTAAGAGACAAGACCTATTCCTTTTTCAGTGAACTGGACTCAACACCCCCTATTCACCGCACAAGAATATATCTGACTAGGAAGAATCTTCAAACCTATGTATTGATATCTCTCTGTAAGTGAGTCAACGGGGTGTAAAGCGGCATAAACACAGCCGTGAAAAGCAGCTAAACCCCATTATAAAAATAAATTACTTTTCAAAACCCGTGAAACAAAGGCAGTGAAAGAGAGAGAAATTCTTACAAAATTCGTTCAGGGGCTGTGATGCAACCTGGATTGACCATATCTAGACCCACAGCTGATTGAGACATAAGGGTGGACACTCTTGGGGCTGAGAGGTTCGGTGAGGTTGGGTGAGCCAACGCAGACCCTTTCAAGTAATACTGCATGGTACCCATCCCATGGGTCCCAAATCTCCAGGTTCAAGGGCATCTTCCTACGTCGAAAAGAGGCATGAGAAACCCAGAAGTTGGTAAACGGTGTGATCGGGAAAGGTTTCTAAAACGCACCTCATTTCTCATCTCCTTTGCTCGGGTTCGCCATTCCAGCCGATTTACTAGCCATCTCCCTCCTTGGAGAATCAGCACCTTTAACCTCCTGTTCCGTACAGGTTGCAATTTGTCCTGAGGATGAACGGGAAGAGGGGGAACCAATGAGAGACTAGCTCTAGGTGTTGGGACAGGCACAGGTCACTCTATTTTCCCATCAGGAAGAAGAATTAAGCACAAGCTCAGCCTGCCCCCCAGAACCAGAAGAGGGCCTGAAGCAATCCTGCGCTTTTGCGGCCAGCTCCCAAAAAAGCGAGTTGAAAAATGGAGCTCAGGGGCACTGCAATTCACAAACCTGCAGAGTTTTAAATGATACCTCTCGTCCACAAATATATTAAGGGAAGGCAACGAAGAGGCTTTGAAAGCAAGGCAGAATTGCAGGAAACAGATTTCAGGAGGTAGATTCGAATCGCCTTGAAAGCACATGAAAAGCGGCAAAACGTGGACAATGCTGCCCTTGGCCAAAAAGGGCGTATGCGTTTTTTCCTGAATATATTCAGGAAAAAACGCATATGCCCTTTTTGGCCAACCAAGCAACCTGGAAAGGCCAATCAGCGCTCCAAAGAAGTCTCACTTCCCAGCGGGCAAAAGGGCCATGCGGAAAAAAGTGTCCAAACTAGAAATGCAGGACCGGCCATGGAGAAATGGGAGCCTTGCTACGCTGATGGGTGGGATGTAAATTGCCAACAGCCACTCTGGAGAAGTGTACGGTGTGTTCTGAAACATCTAAAAAACACAGCTTGGAGAGCATAGGGCACTTCCACTCATGGGCGTATAAATTGGGAAAACTAAAAATCAGCAAGACACAGGCACCCCAAAGTTTAGGGCTGCTCTGTTGACAAGAACCCCCACTTCATTACACCTTAAATATCCTAGGAAAGCGAAAAATGGATAAAGAACTTGTGGTCCTCATGTACAATGGAATATCACTCAGCCATGAAATCCACGTCATAAGGCTAGTAGCAGCACGATGAGTGGATTTAGGTACGACGATTCTAAGTGAAATAAGTCACACAGAAAAAGACACTTATCATAAGATATCACTTAGAGAGGGAATGTAAAAACCGCTACACTTGAACTGAATTACAAAACAGAACAGAGTCACACGTTTAGAAAACACACTATGGCTGCTGAACGGGAAAGGTGAGGTGGGGTGATGCATAAAACAAGGGTTTCAAATTAGCTCCGATACCGTTCCATAAACCCAATATGTAAGAGACAAGACCTATTCCTTTTTCAGTGAACTGGACTCAACACCCCCTATTCACCGCACAAGAATATATCTGACTAGGAAGAATCTTCAAACCTATGTATTGATATCTCTCTGTAAGTGAGTCAAGGGGGTGTAAAGCGGCATAAACACAGCCGTGAAAAGCAGCTAAACCCCATTATAAAAATAAATTACTTTTCAAAACCCGTGAAACAAAGACAGTGAAAGAGAGAGAAATTCTTACAAAATTCGTTCAGGGGCTGTGATGCAACCTGGATTGACCATATCTAGACCCACAGCTGATTGAGACATAAGGGTGGACACTCTTGGGGCTGAGAGGTTCGGTGAGGTTGGGTGAGCCAACGCAGACCCTTTCAAGTAATACTGCATGGTACCCATCCCATGGGTCCCAAATCTCCAGGTTCAAGGGCATCTTCCTACGTCGAAAACAGGCATGAGAAACCCAGAAGATGGTACACCGTGTGATCAGGAAAGGTTTCTAAAACGCACCTCATTTCTCATCTCCTTTGCTCGGGTTCGCCATTCCAGCCGATTTACTAGCCATCTCCCTCCTTGGAGAATCAGCACCTTTAACCTCCTGTTCCGTACAGGTTGCAATTTGTCCTGAGGATGAACGGGAAAAGGGGGAACCAATGAGAGACTAGCTCTAGGTGTTGGGACAGGCACAGGTCACTCTATTTTCCCATCAGGAAGAAGAATTAAGCACAAGCTCAGCCTGCCCCCCAGAAACAGAAGAGGGCCTGAAGCAATCCTGCGCTTTTGCGGCCAGCTCCCAAAAAAGCGAGTTGAAAAATGGAGCTCAGGGGCACTGCAATTCACAAACCTGCAGAGTTTTAAATGATACCTCTCGTCCACAAATATATTAAGGGAAGGCAACGAAGAGGCTTTGAAAGCAAGGCAGAATTGCAGGAAACAGATTTCAGGAGGTAGATTCGAATCGCCTTGAAAGCACATGAAAAGCGGCAAAACGTGGACAATGATGCCCTTGGCCAAAAAGGGCGTATGCGTTTTTTCCTGAATATATTCAGGAAAAAACGCATACGCCCTTTTTGGCCAACCAAGCAACCTGGAAAGGCCAATCAGCGCTCCAAAGAAGTCTCGCTTCCCAGCGGGCAAAAGGGCCATGCGGAAAAAAGTGTCCAAACCAGAAATGCAGGACCGGCCATGGAGAAATGGGAGCCTTGCTACGCTGATGGGTGGGATGTAAATTGCCAACATCCACTCTGGAGAAGTGTACGGTGTGTTCTGAAACATCTAAAAAACACAGCTTGGAGAGCATAGGGCACTTCCACTCATGGGCGTATAAATTGGGAAAACTAAAAATCAGCAAGACACAGGTACCCCAAAGTTTAGGGCTGCTCTGTTGACAAGAACCCCCACTTCATTACACCTTAAATATCCTAGGAAAGAGAAAAATGGATAAAGAAGTTGTGGTCCTCATGTACAATGGAATATCACTCAGCCATGAAATCCACGTCATAAGGCTAGTAGCAGCACGATGAGTGGATTTAGGTACGACGATTCTAAGTGAAATAAGTCACACAGAAAAAGACACTTATCATAAGATATCACTTAGAGAGGGAATGTAAAAACCGCTACACTTGAACTGAATTGCAAAACAGAACAGAGTCACACGTTTAGGAAACACACTATGGCTGCTGAACGGGAAAGGTGAGGTGGGGTGATGCATAAAACAAGGGTTTCAAATTAGCTCAGATACCGTTCCATAAACCCAATATGTAAGAGACAAGACCTATTCCTTTTTCAGTGAACTGGGCTCAACACCCCCTATTCACCGCACAAGTATATATCTGACTAGTAAGAATCTTCAAACCTATGTATTGATATCTCTCTGTAAGTGAGTCAAGGGGGTGTAAAGCGGCATAAACACAGCCGTGAAAAGCAGCTAAACCCCATTATAAAAATAAATTACTTTTCAAAACCCGTGAAACAAAGGCAGTGAAAGAGAGAGAAATTCTTACAAAATTCGTTCAGGGGCTGTGATGCAACCTGGATTGACCATATCTAGACCCACAGCTGATTGAGACATAAGGGTGGACACTCTTGGGGCTGAGAGGTTCGGTGAGGTTGGGTGAGCCAACGCAGACCCTTTCAAGTAATACTGCATGGTACCCATCCCATGGGTCCCAAATCTCCAGGTTCAAGGGCATCTTCCTACGTCGAAAACAGGCATGAGAAACCCAGAAGATGGTACACGGTGTGATCGGGAAAGGTTTCTAAAACGCACCTCATTTCTCATCTCCTTTGCTCGGGTTCGCCATTCCAGCCGATTTACTAGCCATCTCCCTCCTTGGAGAATCAGCACCTTTAACCTCCTGTTCCGTACAGGTTGCAATTTGTCCTGAGGATGAACGGGAAGAGGGGGAACCAATGAGAGACTAGCTCTAGGGGTTGGGACAGGCACAGGTCACTCTATTTTCCCATCAGGAAGAAGAATTAAGCACAAGCTTAGCCTGCCCCCCAGAACCAGAAGAGGGCCTGAAGCAATCCTGCGCTTTTGCGGCCAGCTCCCAAAAAAGCGAGTTGAAAAATGGAGCTCAGGGGCACTGCAATTCACAAACCTGCAGAGTTTTAAATGATACCTCTCGTCCACAAATATATTAAGGGAAGGCAACGAAGAGGCTTTGAAAGCAAGGCAGAATTGCAGGAAACAGATTTCAGGAGGTACATTCGAATCGCCTTGAAAGCACATGAAAAGCGGCAAAACGTGGACAATGATGCCCTTGGCCAAAAAGGGCGTATGCGTTTTTTCCTGAATATATTCAGGAAAAAACGCATATGCCCTTTTTGGCCAACCAAGCAACCTGGAAAGGCCAATCAGCGCTCCAAAGAAGTCTCACTTCCCAGCGGGCAAAAGGGCCATGCGGAAAAAAGTGTCCAAACCAGAAATGCAGGACCGGCCATGGAGAAATGGGAGCCTTGCTACGCTGATGGGTGGGATGTAAATTGCCAACAGCCACTCTGGAGAAGTGTACGGTGTGTTCTGAAACATCTAAAAAACACAGCTTGGAGAGCATAGGGCACTTCCACTCATGGGCGTATAAATTGGGAAAACTAAAAATCAGCAAGACACAGGCACCCCAAAGTTTAGGGCTGCTCTGTTGACAAGAACCCCCACTTCATTACACCTTAAATATCCTAGGAAAGCGAAAAATGGATAAAGAACTTGTGGTCCTCATGTACAATGGAATATCACTCAGCCATGAAATCCACGTCATAAGGCTAGTAGCAGCACGATGAGTGGATTTAGGTACGACGATTCTAAGTGAAATAAGTCACACAGAAAAAGACACTTATCATAAGATATCACTTAGAGAGGGAATGTAAAAACCGCTACACTTGAACTGAATTGCAAAACAGAACAGAGTCACACGTTTAGGAAACACACTATGGCTGCTGAACGGGAAAGGTGAGGTGGGGTGATGCATAAAACAAGGGTTTCAAATTAGCTCAGATACCGTTCCATAAACCCAATATGTAAGAGACAAGACCTATTCCTTTTTCAGTGAACTGGGCTCAACACCCCCTATTCACCGCACATGTATATATCTGACTAGTAAGAATCTTCAAACCTATATATTGATATCTCTCTGTAAGTGAGTCAAGGGGGTGTAAAGCGGCATAAACACAGCCGTGAAAAGCAGCTAAACCCCATTATAAAAATAAATTACTTTTCAAAACCCGTGAAACAAAGGCAGTGAAAGAGAGAGAAATTCTTACAAAATTCGTTCAGGGGCTGTGATGCAACCTGGATTGACCATATCTAGACCCACAGCTGATTGAGACATAAGGGTGGACACTCTTGGGGCTGAGAGGTTCGGTGAGGTTGGGTGAGCCAACGCAGACCCTTTCAAGTAATACTGCATGGTACCCATCCCATGGGTCCCAAATCTCCAGGTTCAAGGGCATCTTCCTACGTCGAAAACAGGCATGAGAAACCCAGAAGATGGTACACCGTGTGATCGGGAAAGGTTTCTAAAACGCACCTCATTTCTCATCTCCTTTGCTCGGGTTCGCCATTCCAGCCGATTTACTAGCCATCTCCCTCCTTGGAGAATCAGCACCTTTAACCTCCTGTTCCGTACAGGTTGCAATTTGTCCTGAGGATGAACGGGAAGAGGGGGAACCAATGAGAGACTAGCTCTAGGGGTTGGGACAGGCACAGGTCACTCTATTTTCCCATCAGGAAGAAGAATTAAGCACAAGCTTAGCCTGCCCCCCAGAACCAGAAGAGGGCCTGAAGCAATCCTGCGCTTTTGCGGCCAGCTCCCAAAAAAGCGAGTTGAAAAATGGAGCTCAGGGGCACTGCAATTCACAAACCTGCAGAGTTTTAAATGATACCTCTCGTCCACAAATATATTAAGGGAAGGCAACGAAGAGGCTTTGAAAGCAAGGCAGAATTGCAGGAAACAGATTTCAGGAGGTACATTCGAATCGCCTTGAAAGCACATGAAAAGCGGCAAAACGTGGACAATGATGCCCTTGGCCAAAAAGGGCGTATGCGTTTTTTCCTGAATATATTCAGGAAAAAACGCATATGCCCTTTTTGGCCAACCAAGCAACCTGGAAAGGCCAATCAGCGCTCCAAAGAAGTCTCACTTCCCAGCGGGCAAAAGGGCCATGCGGAAAAAAGTGTCCAAACCAGAAATGCAGGACCGGCCATGGAGAAATGGGAGCCTTGCTACGCTGATGGGTGGGATGTAAATTGCCAACAGCCACTCTGGAGAAGTGTACGGTGTGTTCTGAAACATCTAAAAAACACAGCTTGGAGAGCATAGGGCACTTCCACTCATGGGCGTATAAATTGGGAAAACTAAAAATCAGCAAGACACAGGCACCCCAAAGTTTAGGGCTGCTCTGTTGACAAGAACCCCCACTTCATTACACCTTAAATATCCTAGGAAAGAGAAAAATGGATAAAGAAGTTGTGGTCCTCATGTACAATGGAATATCACTCAGCCATGAAATCAACGTCATAAGGCTAGTAGCAGCACGATGAGTGGATTTAGGTACGACGATTCTAAGTGAAATAAGTCACACAGAAAAAGACACTTATCATAAGATATCACTTAGAGAGGGAATGTAAAAACCGCTACACTTGAACTGAATTGCAAAACAGAACAGAGTCACACGTTTAGGAAACACACTATGGCTGCTGAACGGGAAAGGTGAGGTGGGGTTATGCATAAAACAAGGGTTTCAAATTAGCTCAGATACCGTTCCATAAACCCAATATGTAAGAGACAAGACCTATTCCTTTTTCAGTGAACTGGGCTCAACACCCCCTATTCACCGCACAAGTATATATCTGACTAGTAAGAATCTTCAAACCTATGTATTGATATCTCTCTGTAAGTGAGTCAAGGGGGTGTAAAGCGGCATAAACACAGCCGTGAAAAGCAGCTAAACCCCATTATAAAAATAAATTACTTTTCAAAACCCGTGAAACAAAGGCAGTGAAAGAGAGAGAAATTCTTACAAAATTCGTTCAGGGGCTGTGATGCAACCTGGATTGACCATATCTAGACCCACAGCTGATTGACACATAAGGGTGGACACTCTTGGGGCTGAGAGGTTCGGTGAGGTTGGGTGAGCCAACGCAGACCCTTTCAAGTAATACTGCATGGTACCCATCCCATGGGTCCCAAATCTCCAGGTTCAAGGGCATCTTCCTACGTCGAAAACAGGCATGAGAAACCCAGAAGATGGTACACGGTGTGATCGGGAAAGGTTTCTAAAACGCACCTCATTTCTCATCTCCTTTGCTCGGGTTCGCCATTCCAGCCGATTTACTAGCCATCTCCCTCCTTGGAGAATCAGCACCTTTAACCTCCTGTTCCGTACAGGTTGCAATTTGTCCTGAGGATGAACGGGAAGAGGGGGAACCAATGAGAGACTAGCTCTAGGGGTTGGGACAGGCACAGGTCACTCTATTTTCCCATCAGGAAGAAGAATTAAGCACAAGCTCAGCCTGCCCCCCAGAACCAGAAGAGGGCCTGAAGCAATCCTGCGCTTTTGCGGCCAGCTCCCAAAAAACCGAGTTGAAAAATGGAGCTCAGGGGCACTGCAATTCACAAACCTGCAGAGTTTTAAATGATACCTCTCGTCCACAAATATATTAAGGGAAGGCAACGAAGAGGCTTTGAAAGCAAGGCAGAATTGCAGGAAACAGATTTCAGGAGGTACATTCGAATCGCCTTGAAAGCACATGAAAAGCGGCAAAACGTGGACAATGATGCCCTTGGCCAAAAAGGGCGTATGCGTTTTTTCCTGAATATATTCAGGAAAAAACGCATATGCCCTTTTTGGCCAACCAAGCAACCTGGAAAGGCCAATCAGCGCTCCAAAGAAGTCTCACTTCCCAGCGGGCAAAAGGGCCATGCGGAAAAAAGTGTCCAAACCAGAAATGCAGGACCGGCCATGGAGAAATGGGAGCCTTGCTACGCTGATGGGTGGGATGTAAATTGCCAACAGCCACTCTGGAGAAGTGTACGGTGTGTTCTGAAACATCTAAAAAACACAGCTTGGAGAGCATAGGGCACTTCCACTCATGGGCGTATAAATTGGGAAAACTAAAAATCAGCAAGACACAGGCACCCCAAAGTTTAGGGCTGCTCTGTTGACAAGAACCCCCACTTCATTACACCTTAAATATCCTAGGAAAGAGAAAAATGGATAAAGAAGTTGTGGTCCTCATGTACAATGGAATATCACTCAGCCATGAAATCCACGTCATAAGGCTAGTAGCAGCATGATGAGTGGATTTAGCTACGACGATTCTAAGTGAAATAAGTCACACAGAAAAAGACACTTATCATAAGATATCACTTAGAGAGGGAATGTAAAAACCGCTACACTTGAACTGAATTACAAAACAGAACAGAGTCACACGTTTAGAAAACACACTATGGCTGCTGAACGGGAAAGGTGAGGTGGGGTGATGCATAAAACAAGGGTTTCAAATTAGCTCCGATACCGTTCCATAAACCCAATATTTAAGAGACAAGACCTATTCCTTTTTCAGTGAACTGGACTCAACACCCCCTATTCACCGCACAAGAATATATCTGACTAGGAAGAATCTTCAAACCTATGTATTGATATCTCTCTGTAAGTGAGTCAAGGGGGTGTAAAGAGGCATAAACACAGCCGTGAAAAGCAGGTAAACCCCATTATAAAAATAAATTACTTTTCAAAACCCGTGAAACAACGACAGTGAAAGAGAGAGAAATTCTTACAAAATTCGTTCAGGGGCTGTGATGCAACCTGGATTGACCATATCTAGACCCACAGCTGATTGAGACATAAGGGTGGACACTCTTGGGGCTGAGAGGTTCGGTGAGGTTGGGTGAGCCAACGCAGACCCTTTCAAGTAATACTGCATGGTACCCATCCCATGGGTCCCAAATCTCCAGGTTCAAGGGCATCTTCCTACGTCGAAAACAGGCATGAGAAACCCAGAAGATGGTACACCGTGTGATCGGGAAAGGTTTCTAAAACGCACCTCATTTCTATTCTCCTTTGCTCGGGTTCGCCATTCCAGCCGATTTACTAGCCATCTCCCTCCTTGGAGAATCAGCACCTTTAACCTCCTGTTCCGTACAGGTTGCAATTTGTCCTGAGGATGAACGGGAAGAGGGGGAACCAATGAGAGACTAGCTCTAGGGGTTGGGACAGGCACAGGTCACTCTATTTTCCCATCAGGAAGAAGAATTAAGCACAAGCTCAGCCTGCCCCCCAGAACCAGAAGAGGGCCTGAAGCAATCCTGCGCTTTTGCGGCCAGCTCCCAAAAAAGCGAGTTGAAAAATGGAGCTCAGGGGCACTGCAATTCACAAACCTGCAGAGTTTTAAATGATACCTCTCGTCCACAAATATATTAAGGGAAGGCAACGAAGAGGCTTTGAAAGCAAGGCAGAATTGCAGGAAACAGATTTCAGGAGGTAGATTCGAATCGCCTTGAAAGCACATGAAAAGCGGCAAAACGTGGATAATGATGCCCTTGGCCAAAAAGGGCGTATGCGTTTTTTCCTGAATATATTCAGGAAAAAACGCATACGCCCTTTTTGGCCAACCAAGCAACCTGGAAAGGCCAATCAGCGCTCCAAAGAAGTCTCGCTTCCCAGCGGGCAAAAGGGCCATGTGGAAAAAAGTGTCCAAACCAGAAATGCAGGACCGGCCATGGAGAAATGGGAGCCTTGCTACGCTGATGGGTGGGATGTAAATTGCCAACAGCCACTCTGGAGAAGTGTACGGTGTGTTCTGAAACATCTAAAAAACACAGCTTGGAGAGCATAGGGCACTTCCACTCATGGCCGTATAAATTGGGAAAACTAAAAATCAGCAAGACACAGGCACCCCAAAGTTTAGGGCTGCTCTGTTGACAAGAACCCCCACTTCATTACACCTTAAATATCCTAGGAAAGAGAAAAATGGATAAAGAAGTTGTGGTCCTCATGTACAATGGAATATCACTCAGCCATGAAATCAACGTCATAAGGCTAGTAGCAGCACGATGAGTGGATTTAGGTACGACGATTCTAAGTGAAATAAGTCACACAGAAAAAGACACTTATCATAAGATATCACTTAGAGAGGGAATGTAAAAACCGCTACACTTGAACTGAATTGCAAAACAGAACAGAGTCACACGTTTAGGAAACACACTATGGCTGCTGAACGGGAAAGGTGAGGTGGGGTGATGCATAAAACAAGGGTTTCAAATTAGCTCAGATACCGTTCCATAAACCCAATATGTAAGAGACAAGACCTATTCCTTTTTCAGTGAACTGGGCTCAACACCCCCTATTCACCGCACAAGAATATATCTGACTAGTAAGAAACTTCAAACCTATATATTGATATCTCTCCGTAAGTGAGTCAAGGGGGTGTAAAGCGGCATAAACACAGCCGTGAAAAGCAGCTAAACCCCATTATAAAAATAAATTACTTTTCAAAACCCGTGAAACAAAGGCAGTGAAAGAGAGAGAAATACTTACAAAATTCATTCAGGGGCTGTGATGCAACCTGGATTGACCATATCTAGACCCACAGCTGATTGAGACATAAGGGTGGACACTCTTGGGGCTGAGAGGTTCGGTGAGGTTGGGTGAGCCAACGCAGACCCTTTCAAGTAATACTGCATGGTACCCATCCCATGGGTCCCAAATCTCCAGGTTCAAGGGCATCTTCCTACGTCGAAAACAGGCATGAGAAACCCAGAAGATGGTACACCGTGTGATCGGGAAAGGTTTCTAAAACGCACCTCATTTCTCATCTCCTTTGCTCGGGTTCGCCATTCCAGCCGATTTACTAGCCATCTCCCTCCTTGGAGAATCAGCACCTTTACCCTCCTGTTCCGTACAGGTTGCAATTTGTCCTGAGGATGAACGGGAAGAGGGGGAACCAATGAGAGACTAGCTCTAGGTGTTGGGACAGGCACAGGTCACTCTATTTTCCGATCAGGAAGGAGAATTAAGCACAAGCTCAGCCTGCCCCCCAGAACCAGAAGAGGGCCTGAAGCAATCCTGCGCTTTTGCGGCCAGCTCCCAAAAAAGCGAGTTGAAAAATGGAGCTCAGGGGCACTGCAATTCACAAACCTGCAGAGTTTTAAATGATACCTCTCGTCCACAAATATATTAAGGGAAGGCAACGAAGAGGCTTTGAAAGCAAGGCAGAATTGCAGGAAACAGATTTCAGGAGGTAGATTCGAATCGCCTTGAAAGCACATGAAAAGCGGCAAAACGTGGACAATGATGCCCTTGGCCAAAAAGGGCGTATGCGTTTTTTCCTGAATATATTCAGGAAAAAACGCATACGCCCTTTTTGGCCAACCAAGCAACCTGGAAAGGCCAATCAGCGCTCCAAAGAAGTCTCGCTTCCCAGCGGGCAAAAGGGCCATGCGGAAAAAAGTGTCCAAACCAGAAATGCAGGACCGGCCATGGAGAAATGGGAGCCTTGCTACGCTGATGGGTGGGATGTAAATTGCCAACAGCCACTCTGGAGAAGTGTACGGTGTGTTCTGAAACATCTAAAAAACACAGCTTGGAGAGCATAGGGCACTTCCACTCATGGGCGTATAAATTGGGAAAACTAAAAATCAGCAAGACACAGGCACCCCAAAGTTTAGGGCTGCTCTGTTGACAAGAACCCCCACTTCATTACACCTTAAATATCCTAGGAAAGAGAAAAATGGATAAAGAAGTTGTGGTCCTCATGTACAATGGAATATCACTCAGCCATGAAATCCACGTCATAAGGCTAGTAGCAGCACGATGAGTGGATTTAGGTACGACGATTCTAAGTGAAATAAGTCACACAGAAAAAGACACTTATCATAAGATATCACTTAGAGAGGGAATGTAAAAACCGCTACACTTGAACTGAATTGCAAAACAGAACAGAGTCACACGTTTAGGAAACACACTATGGCTGCTGAACGGGAAAGGTGAGGTGGGGTGATGCATAAAACAAGGGTTTCAAATTAGCTCAGATACCGTTCCATAAACCCAATATGTAAGAGACAAGACCTATTCCTTTTTCAGTGAACTGGGCTCAACACCCCCTATTCACCGCACAAGTATATATCTGACTGGTAAGAATCTTCAAACCTATGTATTGATATCTCTCTGTAAGTGAGTCAAGGGGGTGTAAAGCGGCATAAACACAGCCGTGAAAAGCAGCTAAACCCCATTATAAAAATAAATTACTTTTCAAAACCCGTGAAACAAAGGCAGTGAAAGAGAGAGAAATTCTTACAAAATTCGTTCAGGGGCTGTGATGCAACCTGGATTGACCATATCTAGACCCACAGCTGATTGAGACATAAGGGTGGACACTCTTGGGGCTGAGAGGTTCGGTGAGGTTGGGTGAGCCAACGCAGACCCTTTCAAGTAATACTGCATGGTACCCATCCCATGGGTCCCTAATCTCCAGGTTCAAGGGCATCTTCCTACGTCGAAAACAGGCATGAGAAACCCAGAAGATGGTACACCGTGTGATCGGGAAAGGTTTCTAAAACGCACCTCATTTCTCATCTCCTTTGCTCGGGTTTGCCATTCCAGCCGATTTACTAGCCATCTCCCTCCTTGGAGAATCAGCACCTTTAACCTCCTGTTCCGTACAGGTTGCAATTTGTCCTGAGGATGAACGGGAAGAGGGGCAACCAATGAGAGACTAGCTCTAGGGGTTGGGACAGGCACAGGTCACTCTATTTTCCCATCAGGAAGAAGAATTAAGCACAAGCTCAGCCTGCCCCCCAGAACCAGAAGAGGGCCTGAAGCAATCCTGCGCTTTTGCGGCCAGCTCCCAAAAAAGCGAGTTGAAAAATGGAGCTCAGGGGCACTGCAATTCACAAACCTGCAGAGTTTTAAATGATACCTCTCGTCCACAAATATATTAAGGGAAGGCAACGAAGAGGCTTTGAAAGCAAGGCAGAATTGCAGGAAACAGATTTCAGGAGGTACATTCGAATCGCCTTGAAAGCACATGAAAAGCGGCAAAACGTGGACAATGATGCCCTTGGCCAAAAAGGGCGTATGCGTTTTTTCCTGAATATATTCAGGAAAAAACGCATACGCCCTTTTTGGCCAACCAAGCAACCTGGAAAGGCCAATCAGCGCTCCAAAGAAGTCTCGCTTCCCAGCGGGCAAAAGGGCCATGCGGAAAAAAGTGTCCAAACCAGAAATGCAGGACCGGCCATGGAGAAATGGGAGCCTTGCTACGCTGATGGGTGGGATGTAAATTGCCAACAGCCACTCTGGAGAAGTGTACGGTGTGTTCTGAAACATCTAAAAAACACAGCTTGGAGAGCATAGGGCACTTCCACTCATGGGCGTATAAATTGGGAAAACTAAAAATCAGCAAGACACAGGCACCCCAAAGTTTAGGGCTGCTCTGTTGACAAGAACCCCCACTTCATTACACCTTAAATATCCTAGGAAAGAGAAAAATGGATAAAGAAGTTGTGGTCCTCATGTACAATGGAATATCACTCAGCCATGAAATCCACGTCATAAGGCTAGTAGCAGCACGATGAGTGGATTTAGGTACGACGATTCTAAGTGAAATAAGTCACACAGAAAAAGACACTTATCATAAGATATCACTTAGAGAGGGAATGTAAAAACCGCTACACTTGAACTGAATTGCAAAACAGAACAGAGTCACACGTTTAGGAAACACACTATGGCTGCTGAACGGGAAAGGTGAGGTGGGGTGATGCATAAAACAAGGGTTTCAAATTAGCTCAGATACCGTTCCATAAACCCAATATGTAAGAGACAAGACCTATTCCTTTTTCAGTGAACTGGGCTCAACACCCCCTATTCACCGCACAAGTATATATCTGACTGGTAAGAATCTTCAAACCTATGTATTGATATCTCTCTGTAAGTGAGTCAAGGGGGTGTAAAGCGGCATAAACACAGCCGTGAAAAGCAGCTAAACCCCATTATAAAAATAAATTACTTTTCAAAACCCGTGAAACAAAGGCAGTGAAAGAGAGAGAAATTCTTACAAAATTCGTTCAGGGGCTGTGATGCAACCTGGATTGACCATATCTAGACCCACAGCTGATTGAGACATAAGGGTGGACACTCTTGGGGCTGAGAGGTTCGGTGAGGTTGGGTGAGCCAACGCAGACCCTTTCAAGTAATACTGCATGGTACCCATCCCATGGGTCCCTAATCTCCAGGTTCAAGGGCATCTTACTACGTCGAAAACAGGCATGAGAAACCCAGAAGATGGTACACCGTGTGATCGGGAAAGGTTTCTAAAACGCACCTCATTTCTCATCTCCTTTGCTCGGGTTCGCCATTCCAGCCGATTTACTAGCCATCTCCCTCCTTGGAGAATCAGCACCTTTAACCTCCTGTTCCGTACAGGTTGCAATTTGTCCTGAGGATGAACGGGAAGAGGGGCAACCAATGAGAGACTAGCTCTAGGGGTTGGGACAGGCACAGGTCACTCTATTTTCCCATCAGGAAGAAGAATTAAGCACAAGCTCAGCCTGCCCCCCAGAACCAGAAGAGGGCCTGAAGCAATCCTGCGCTTTTGCGGCCAGCTCCCAAAAAAGCGAGTTGAAAAATGGAGCTCAGGGGCACTGCAATTCACAAACCTGCAGAGTTTTAAATGATACCTCTCGTCCACAAATATATTAAGGGAAGGCAACGAAGAGGCTTTGAAAGCAAGGCAGAATTGCAGGAAACAGATTTCAGGAGGTACATTCGAATCGCCTTGAAAGCACATGAAAAGCGGCAAAACGTGGACAATGATGCCCTTGGCCAAAAAGGGCGTATGCGTTTTTTCCTGAATATATTCAGGAAAAAACGCATACGCCCTTTTTGGCCAACCAAGCAACCTGGAAAGGCCAATCAGCGCTCCAAAGAAGTCTCGCTTCCCAGCGGGCAAAAGGGCCATGCGGAAAAAAGTGTCCAAACCAGAAATGCAGGACCGGCCATGGAGAAATGGGAGCCTTGCTACGCTGATGGGTGGGATGTAAATTGCCAACAGCCACTCTGGAGAAGTGTACGGTGTGTTCTGAAACATCTAAAAAACACAGCTTGGAGAGCATAGGGCACTTCCACTCATGGGCGTATAAATTGGGAAAACTAAAAATCAGCAAGACACAGGCACCCCAAAGTTTAGGGCTGCTCTGTTGACAAGAACCCCCACTTCATTACACCTTAAATATCCTAGGAAAGAGAAAAATGGATAAAGAAGTTGTGGTCCTCATGTACAATGGAATATCACTCAGCCATGAAATCAACGTCATAAGGCTAGTAGCAGCACGATGAGTGGATTTAGGTACGACGATTCTAAGTGAAATAAGTCACACAGAAAAAGACACTTATCATAAGATATCACTTAGAGAGGGAATGTAAAAACCGCTACACTTGAACTGAATTGCAAAACAGAACAGAGTCACACGTTTAGGAAACACACTATGGCTGCTGAACGGGAAAGGTGAGGTGGGGTGATGCATAAAACAAGGGTTTCAAATTAGCTCAGATACCGTTCCATAAACCCAATATGTAAGAGACAAGACCTATTCCTTTTTCAGTGAACTGGGCTCAACACCCCCTATTCACCGCACAAGTATATATCTGACTAGTAAGAATCTTCAAACCTATGTATTGATATCTCTCTGTAAGTGAGTCAAGGGGGTGTAAAGCGGCATAAACACAGCCGTGAAAAGCAGCTAAACCCCATTATAAAAATAAATTACTTTTCAAAACCCGTGAAACAAAGGCAGTGAAAGAGAGAGAAATTCTTACAAAATTCGTTCAGGGGCTGTGATGCAACCTGGATTGACCATATCTAGACCCACAGCTGATTGAGACATAAGGGTGGACATTCTTGGGGCTGAGAGGTTCGGTGAGGTTGGGTGAGCCAACGCAGACCCTTTCAAGTAATACTGCATGGTACCCATCCCATGGGTCCCAAATCTCCAGGTTCAAGGGCATCTTCCTACGTCGAAAACAGGCATGAGAAACCCAGAAGATGGTACACCGTGTGATCGGGAAAGGTTTCTAAAACGCACCTCATTTCTCATCTCCTTTGCTCGGGTTCGCCATTCCAGCCGATTTACTAGCCATCTCCCTCCTTGGAGAATCAGCACCTTTAACCTCCTGTTCCGTACAGGTTGCAATTTGTCCTGAGGATGAACGGGAAGAGGGGGAACCAATGAGAGACTAGCTCTAGGGGTTGGGACAGGCACAGGTCACTCTATTTTCCCATCAGGAAGAAGAATTAAGCACAAGCTTAGCCTGCCCCCCAGAACCAGAAGAGGGCCTGAAGCAATCCTGCGCTTTTGCGGCCAGCTCCCAAAAAAGCGAGTTGAAAAATGGAGCTCAGGGGCACTGCAATTCACAAACCTGCAGAGTTTTAAATGATACCTCTCGTCCACAAATATATTAAGGGAAGGCAACGAAGAGGCTTTGAAAGCAAGGCAGAATTGCAGGAAACAGATTTCAGGAGGTAGATTCGAATCGCCTTGAAAGCACATGAAAAGCGGCAAAACGTGGACAATGATGCCCTTGGCCAAAAAGGGCGTATGCGTTTTTTCCTGAATATATTCAGGAGAAAACGCATATGCCCTTTTTGGCCAACCAAGCAACCTGGAAAGGCCAATCAGCGCTCCAAAGAAGTCTCACTTCCCAGCGGGCAAAAGGGCCATGCGGAAAAAAGTGTCCAAACCAGAAATGCAGGACCGGCCATGGAGAAATGGGAGCCTTGCTACGCTGATGGGTGGGATGTAAATTGCCAACAGCCACTCTGGAGAAGTGTACGGTGTGTTCTGAAACATCTAAAAAACACAGCTTGGAGAGCATAGGGCACTTCCACTCATGGGCGTATAAATTGGGAAAACTAAAAATCAGCAAGACACAGGCACCCCAAAGTTTAGGGCTGCTCTGTTGACAAGAACCCCCACTTCATTACACCTTAAATATCCTAGGAAAGCGAAAAATGGATAAAGAAGTTGTGGTCCTCATGTACAATGTAATATCACTCAGCCATGAAATCCACGTCATAAGGCTAGTAGCAGCACGATGAGTGGATTTAGGTACGACGATTCTAAGTGAAATAAGTCACACAGAAAAAGACACTTATCATAAGATATCACTTAGAGAGGGAATGTAAAAACCGCTACACTTGAACTGAATTACAAAACAGAACAGAGTCACACGTTTAGAAAACACACTATGGCTGCTGAACGGGAAAGGTGAGGTGGGGTGATGCATAAAACAAGGGTTTCAAATTAGCTCCGATACCGTTCCATAAACCCAATATGTAAGAGACAAGACCTATTCCTTTTTCAGTGAACTGGGCTCAACACCCCCTATTCACCGCACAAGTATATATCTGACTAGTAAGAATCTTCAAACCTATGTATTGATATCTCTCTGTAAGTGAGTCAAGGGGGTGTAAAGCGGCATAAACACAGCCGTGAAAAGCAGCTAAACCCCATTATAAAAATAAATTACTTTTCAAAACCCGTGAAACAAAGGCAGTGAAAGAGAGAGAAATTCTTACAAAATTCGTTCAGGGGCTGTGATGCAACCTGGATTGACCATATCTAGACCCACAGCTGATTGAGACATAAGGGTGGACACTCTTGGGGCTGAGAGGTTCGGTGAGGTTGGGTGAGCCAACGCAGACCCTTTCAAGTAATACTGCATGGTACCCATCCCATGGGTCCCAAATCTCCAGGTTCAAGGGCATCTTCCTACGTCGAAAACAGGCATGAGAAACCCAGAAGATGGTACACCGTGTGATCGGGAAAGGTTTCTAAAACGCACCTCATTTCTCATCTCCTTTGCTCGGGTTCGCCATTCCAGCCGATTTACTAGCCATCTCCCTCCTTGGAGAATCAGCACCTTTAACCTCCTGTTCCGTACAGGTTGCAATTTGTCCTGAGGATGAACGGGAAGAGGGGCAACCAATGAGAGACTAGCTCTAGGGGTTGGGACAGGCACAGGTCACTCTATTTTCCCATCAGGAAGAAGAATTAAGCACAAGCTCAGCCTGCCCCCCAGAACCAGAAGAGGGCCTGAAGCAATCCTGCGCTTTTGCGGGCAGCTCCCAAAAAAGCGAGTTGAAAAATGGAGCTCAGGGGCACTGCAATTCACAAACCTGCAGAGTTTTAAATGATACCTCTCGTCCACAAATATATTAAGGGAAGGCAACGAAGAGGCTTTGAAAGCAAGGCAGAATTGCAGGAAACAGATTTCAGGAGGTAGATTCGAATCGCCTTGAAAGCACATGAAAAGCGGCAAAACGTGGACAATGATGCCCTTGGCCAAAAAGGGCGTATGCGTTTTTTCCTGAATATATTCAGGAAAAAACGCATACGCCCTTTTTGGCCAACCAAGCAACCTGGAAAGACCAATCAGCGCTCCAAAGAAGTCTCGCTTCCCAGCGGGCAAAAGGGCCATGCGGAAAAAAGTGTCCAAACCAGAAATGCAGGACCGGCCATGGAGAAATGGGAGCCTTGCTACGCTGATGGGTGGGATGTAAATTGCCAACAGCCACTCTGGAGAAGTGTACGGTGTGTTCTGAAACATCTAAAAAACACAGCTTGGAGAGCATAGGGCACTTCCACTCATGGGCGTATAAATTGGGAAAACTAAAAATCAGCAAGACACAGGCACCCCAAAGTTTAGGGCTGCTCTGTTGACAAGAACCCCCACTTCATTACACCTTAAATATCCTAGGAAAGAGAAAAATGGATAAAGAAGTTGTGGTCCTCATGTACAATGGAATATCACTCAGCCATGAAATCAACGTCATAAGGCTAGTAGCAGCACGATGAGTGGATTTAGGTACGACGATTCTAAGTGAAATAAGTCACACAGAAAAAGACACTTATCATAAGATATCACTTAGAGAGGGAATGTAAAAACCGCTACACTTGAACTGAATTGCAAAACAGAACAGAGTCACACGTTTAGGAAACACACTATGGCTGCTGAACGGGAAAGGTGAGGTGGGGTGATGCATAAAACAAGGGTTTCAAATTAGCTCAGATACCGTTCCATAAACCCAATATGTAAGAGACAAGACCTATTCCTTTTTCAGTGAACTGGGCTCAACACCCCCTATTCACCGCACAAGTATATATCTGACTAGTAAGAATCTTCAAACCTATGTATTGATATCTCTCTGTAAGTGAGTCAAGGGGGTGTAAAGCGGCATAAACACAGCCGTGAAAAGCAGCTAAACCCCATTATAAAAATAAATTACTTTTCAAAACCCGTGAAACAAAGGCAGTGAAAGAGAGAGAAATTCTTACAAAATTCGTTCAGGGGCTGTGATGCAACCTGGATTGACCATATCTAGACCCACAGCTGATTGAGACATAAGGGTGGACATTCTTGGGGCTGAGAGGTTCGGTGAGGTTGGGTGAGCCAACGCAGACCCTTTCAAGTAATACTGCATGGTACCCATCCCATGGGTCCCAAATCTCCAGGTTCAAGGGCATCTTCCTACGTCGAAAACAGGCATGAGAAACCCAGAAGATGGTACACCGTGTGATCGGGAAAGGTTTCTAAAACGCACCTCATTTCTCATCTCCTTTGCTCGGGTTCGCCATTCCAGCCGATTTACTAGCCATCTCCCTCCTTGGAGAATCAGCACCTTTAACCTCCTGTTCCGTACAGGTTGCAATTTGTCCTGAGGATGAACGGGAAGAGGGGGAACCAATGAGAGACTAGCTCTAGGGGTTGGGACAGGCACAGGTCACTCTATTTTCCCATCAGGAAGAAGAATTAAGCACAAGCTTAGCCTGCCCCCCAGAACCAGAAGAGGGCCTGAAGCAATCCTGCGCTTTTGCGGCCAGCTCCCAAAAAAGCGAGTTGAAAAATGGAGCTCAGGGGCACTGCAATTCACAAACCTGCAGAGTTTTAAATGATACCTCTCGTCCACAAATATATTAAGGGAAGGCAACGAAGAGGCTTTGAAAGCAAGGCAGAATTGCAGGAAACAGATTTCAGGAGGTACATTCGAATCGCCTTGAAAGCACATGAAAAGCGGCAAAACGTGGACAATGATGCCCTTGGCCAAAAAGGGCGTATGCGTTTTTTCCTGAATATATTCAGGAGAAAACGCATATGCCCTTTTTGGCCAACCAAGCAACCTGGAAAGGCCAATCAGCGCTCCAAAGAAGTCTCACTTCCCAGCGGGCAAAAGGGCCATGCGGAAAAAAGTGTCCAAACCAGAAATGCAGGACCGGCCATGGAGAAATGGGAGCCTTGCTACGCTGATGGGTGGGATGTAAATTGCCAACAGCCACTCTGGAGAAGTGTACGGTGTGTTCTGAAACATCTAAAAAACACAGCTTGGAGAGCATAGGGCACTTCCACTCATGGGCGTATAAATTGGGAAAACTAAAAATCAGCAAGACACAGGCACCCCAAAGTTTAGGGCTGCTCTGTTGACAAGAACCCCCACTTCATTACACCTTAAATATCCTAGGAAAGCGAAAAATGGATAAAGAAGTTGTGGTCCTCATGTACAATGTAATATCACTCAGCCATGAAATCCACGTCATAAGGCTAGTAGCAGCACGATGAGTGGATTTAGGTACGACGATTCTAAGTGAAATAAGTCACACAGAAAAAGACACTTATCATAAGATATCACTTAGAGAGGGAATGTAAAAACCGCTACACTTGAACTGAATTACAAAACAGAACAGAGTCACACGTTTAGAAAACACACTATGGCTGCTGAACGGGAAAGGTGAGGTGGGGTGATGCATAAAACAAGGGTTTCAAATTAGCTCCGATACCGTTCCATAAACCCAATATGTAAGAGACAAGACCTATTCCTTTTTCAGTGAACTGGGCTCAACACCCCCTATTCACCGCACAAGTATATATCTGACTAGTAAGAATCTTCAAACCTATGTATTGATATCTCTCTGTAAGTGAGTCAAGGGGGTGTAAAGCGGCATAAACACAGCCGTGAAAAGCAGCTAAACCCCATTATAAAAATAAATTACTTTTCAAAACCCGTGAAACAAAGGCAGTGAAAGAGAGAGAAATTCTTACAAAATTCGTTCAGGGGCTGTGATGCAACCTGGATTGACCATATCTAGACCCACAGCTGATTGAGACATAAGGGTGGACACTCTTGGGGCTGAGAGGTTCGGTGAGGTTGGGTGAGCCAACGCAGACCCTTTCAAGTAATACTGCATGGTACCCATCCCATGGGTCCCAAATCTCCAGGTTCAAGGGCATCTTCCTACGTCGAAAACAGGCATGAGAAACCCAGAAGATGGTACACCGTGTGATCGGGAAAGGTTTCTAAAACGCACCTCATTTCTCATCTCCTTTGCTCGGGTTCGCCATTCCAGCCGATTTACTAGCCATCTCCCTCCTTGGAGAATCAGCACCTTTAACCTCCTGTTCCGTACAGGTTGCAATTTGTCCTGAGGATGAACGGGAAGAGGGGGAACCAATGAGAGACTAGCTCTAGGGGTTGGGACAGGCACAGGTCACTCTATTTTCCCATCAGGAAGAAGAATTAAGCACAAGCTTAGCCTGCCCGCCAGAACCAGAAGAGGGCCTGAAGCAATCCTGCGCTTTTGCGGCCAGCTCCCAAAAAAGCGAGTTGAAAAATGGAGCTCAGGGGCACTGCAATTCACAAACCTGCAGAGTTTTAAATGATACCTCTCGTCCACAAATATATTAAGGGAAGGCAACGAAGAGGCTTTGAAAGCAAGGCAGAATTGCAGGAAACAGATTTCAGGAGGTACATTCGAATCGCCTTGAAAGCACATGAAAAGCGGCAAAACGTGGACAATGATGCCCTTGGCCAAAAAGGGCGTATGCGTTTTTTCCTGAATATATTCAGGAGAAAACGCATATGCCCTTTTTGGCCAACCAAGCAACCTGGAAAGGCCAATCAGCGCTCCAAAGAAGTCTCACTTCCCAGCGGGCAAAAGGGCCATGCGGAAAAAAGTGTCCAAACCAGAAATGCAGGACCGGCCATGGAGAAATGGGAGCCTTGCTACGCTGATGGGTGGGATGTAAATTGCCAACAGCCACTCTGGAGAAGTGTACGGTGTGTTCTGAAACATCTAAAAAACACAGCTTGGAGAGCATAGGGCACTTCCACTCATGGGCGTATAAATTGGGAAAACTAAAAATCAGCAAGACACAGGCACCCCAAAGTTTAGGGCTGCTCTGTTGACAAGAACCCCCACTTCATTACACCTTAAATATCCTAGGAAAGCGAAAAATGGATAAAGAAGTTGTGGTCCTCATGTACAATGGAATATCACTCAGCCATGAAATCCACGTCATAAGGCTAGTAGCAGCACGATGAGTGGATTTAGGTACGACGATTCTAAGTGAAATAAGTCACACAGAAAAAGACACTTATCATAAGATATCACTTAGAGAGGGAATGTAAAAACCGCTACACTTGAACTGAATTACAAAACAGAACAGAGTCACACGTTTAGAAAACACACTATGGCTGCTGAACGGGAAAGGTGAGGTGGGGTGATGCATAAAACAAGGGTTTCAAATTAGCTCCGATACCGTTCCATAAACCCAATATGTAAGAGACAAGACCTATTCCTTTTTCAGTGAACTGGGCTCAACACCCCCTATTCACCGCACAAGTATATATCTGACTAGTAAGAATCTTCAAACCTATGTATTGATATCTCTCTGTAAGTGAGTCAAGGGGGTGTAAAGCGGCATAAACACAGCCGTGAAAAGCAGCTAAACCCCATTATAAAAATAAATTACTTTTCAAAACCCGTGAAACAAAGGCAGTGAAAGAGAGAGAAATTCTTACAAAATTCGTTCAGGGGCTGTGATGCAACCTGGATTGACCATATCTAGACCCACAGCTGATTGAGACATAAGGGTGGACACTCTTGGGGCTGAGAGGTTCGGTGAGGTTGGGTGAGCCAACGCAGACCCTTTCAAGTAATACTGCATGGTACCCATCCCATGGGTCCCAAATCTCCAGGTTCAAGGGCATCTTCCTACGTCGAAAACAGGCATGAGAAACCCAGAAGATGGTACACCGTGTGATCGGGAAAGGTTTCTAAAACGCACCTCATTTCTCATCTCCTTTGCTCGGGTTCGCCATTCCAGCCGATTTACTAGCCATCTCCCTCCTTGGAGAATCAGCACCTTTAACCTCCTGTTCCGTACAGGTTGCAATTTGTCCTGAGGATGAACGGGAAGAGGGGGAACCAATGAGAGACTAGCTCTAGGTGTTGGGACAGGCACAGGTCACTCTATTTTCCCATCAGGAAGAAGAATTAAGCACAAGCTTAGCCTGCCCCCCAGAACCAGAAGAGGGCCTGAAGCAATCCTGCGCTTTTGCGGCCAGCTCCCAAAAAAGCGAGTTGAAAAATGGAGCTCAGGGGCACTGCAATTCACAAACCTGCAGAGTTTTAAATGATACCTCTCGTCCACAAATATATTAAGGGAAGGCAACGAAGAGGCTTTGAAAGCAAGGCAGAATTGCAGGAAACAGATTTCAGGAGGTACATTCGAATCGCCTTGAAAGCACATGAAAAGCGGCAAAACCTGGACAATGATGCCCTTGGCCAAAAAGGGCGTATGCGTTTTTTCCTGAATATATTCAGGAAAAAACGCATATGCCCTTTTTGGCCAACCAAGCAACCTGGAAAGGCCAATCAGCGCTCCAAAGAAGTCTCACTTCCCAGCGGGCAAAAGGGCCATGCGGAAAAAAGTGTCCAAACCAGAAATGCAGGACCGGCCATGGAGAAATGGGAGCCTTGCTACGCTGATGGGTGGGATGTAAATTGCCAACAGCCACTCTGGAGAAGTGTACGGTGTGTTCTGAAACATCTAAAAAACACAGCTTGGAGAGCATAGGGCACTTCCACTCATGGGCGTATAAATTGGGAAAACTAAAAATCAGCAAGACACAGGCACCCCAAAGTTTAGGGCTGCTCTGTTGACAAGAACCCCCACTTCATTACACCTTAAATATCCTAGGAAAGCGAAAAATGGATAAAGAAGTTGTGGTCCTCATGTACAATGGAATATCACTCAGCCATGAAATCCACGTCATAAGGCTAGTAGCAGCACGATGAGTGGATTTAGGTACGACGATTCTAAGTGAAATAAGTCACACAGAAAAAGACACTTATCATAAGATATCACTTAGAGAGGGAATGTAAAAACCGCTACACTTGAACTGAATTACAAAACAGAACAGAGTCACACGTTTAGAAAACACACTATGGCTGCTGAACGGGAAAGGTGAGGTGGGGTGATGCATAAAACAAGGGTTTCAAATTAGCTCCGATACCGTTCCATAAACCCAATATGTAAGAGACAAGACCTATTCCTTTTTCAGTGAACTGGGCTCAACACCCCCTATTCACCGCACAAGTATATATCTGACTAGTAAGAATCTTCAAACCTATGTATTGATATCTCTCTGTAAGTGAGTCAAGGGGGTGTAAAGCGGCATAAACACAGCCGTGAAAAGCAGCTAAACCCCATTATAAAAATAAATTACTTTTCAAAACCCGTGAAACAAAGGCAGTGAAAGAGAGAGAAATTCTTACAAAATTCGTTCAGGGGCTGTGATGCAACCTGGATTGACCATATCTAGACCCACAGCTGATTGAGACATAAGGGTGGACACTCTTGGGGCTGAGAGGTTCGGTGAGGTTGGGTGAGCCAACGCAGACCCTTTCAAGTAATACTGCATGGTACCCATCCCATGGGTCCCAAATCTCCAGGTTCAAGGGCATCTTCCTACGTCGAAAACAGGCATGAGAAACCCAGAAGATGGTACACCGTGTGATCGGGAAAGGTTTCTAAAACGCACCTCATTTCTCATCTCCTTTGCTCGGGTTCGCCATTCCAGCCGATTTACTAGCCATCTCCCTCCTTGGAGAATCAGCACCTTTAACCTCCTGTTCCGTACAGGTTGCAATTTGTCCTGAGGATGAACGGGAAGAGGGGGAACCAATGAGAGACTAGCTCTAGGGGTTGGGACAGGCACAGGTCACTCTATTTTCCCATCAGGAAGAAGAATTAAGCACAAGCTTAGCCTGCCCCCCAGAACCAGAAGAGGGCCTGAAGCAATCCTGCGCTTTTGCGGCCAGCTCCCAAAAAAGCGAGTTGAAAAATGGAGCTCAGGGGCACTGCAATTCACAAACCTGCAGAGTTTTAAATGATACCTCTCGTCCACAAATATATTAAGGGAAGGCAACGAAGAGGCTTTGAAAGCAAGGCAGAATTGCAGGAAACAGATTTCAGGAGGTACATTCGAATCGCCTTGAAAGCACATGAAAAGCGGCAAAACGTGGACAATGATGCCCTTGGCCAAAAAGGGCGTATGCGTTTTTTCCTGAATATATTCAGGAAAAAACGCATATGCCCTTTTTGGCCAACCAAGCAACCTGGAAAGGCCAATCAGCGCTCCAAAGAAGTCTCACTTCCCAGCGGGCAAAAGGGCCATGCGGAAAAAAGTGTCCAAACCAGAAATGCAGGACCGGCCATGGAGAAATGGGAGCCTTGCTACGCTGATGGGTGGGATGTAAATTGCCAACAGCCACTCTGGAGAAGTGTACGGTGTGTTCTGAAACATCTAAAAAACACAGCTTGGAGAGCATAGGGCACTTCCACTCATGGGCGTATAAATTGGGAAAACTAAAAATCAGCAAGACACAGGCACCCCAAAGTTTAGGGCTGCTCTGTTGACAAGAACCCCCACTTCATTACACCTTAAATATCCTAGGAAAGCGAAAAATGGATAAAGAAGTTGTGGTCCTCATGTACAATGTAATATCACTCAGCCATGAAATCCACGTCATAAGGCTAGTAGCAGCACGATGAGTGGATTTAGGTACGACGATTCTAAGTGAAATAAGTCACACAGAAAAAGACACTTATCATAAGATATCACTTAGAGAGGGAATGTAAAAACCGCTACACTTGAACTGAATTACAAAACAGAACAGAGTCACACGTTTAGAAAACACACTATGGCTGCTGAACGGGAAAGGTGAGGTGGGGTGATGCATAAAACAAGGGTTTCAAATTAGCTCCGATACCGTTCCATAAACCCAATATGTAAGAGACAAGACCTATTCCTTTTTCAGTGAACTGGGCTCAACACCCCCTATTCACCGCACAAGTATATATCTGACTAGTAAGAATCTTCAAACCTATGTATTGATATCTCTCTGTAAGTGAGTCAACGGGGTGTAAAGCGGCATAAACACAGCCGTGAAAAGCAGCTAAACCCCATTATAAAAATAAATTACTTTTCAAAACCCGTGAAACAAAGGCAGTGAAAGAGAGAGAAATTCTTACAAAATTCGTTCAGGGGCTGTGATGCAACCTGGATTGACCATATCTAGACCCACAGCTGATTGAGACATAAGGGTGGACACTCTTGGGGCTGAGAGGTTCGGTGAGGTTGGGTGAGCCAACGCAGACCCTTTCAAGTAATACTGCATGGTACCCATCCCATGGGTCCCAAATCTCCAGGTTCAAGGGCATCTTCCTACGTCGAAAACAGGCATGAGAAACCCAGAAGATGGTACACCGTGTGATCGGGAAAGGTTTCTAAAACGCACCTCATTTCTCATCTCCTTTGCTCGGGTTCGCCATTCCAGCCGATTTACTAGACATCTCCCTCCTTGGAGAATCAGCACCTTTAACCTCCTGTTCCGTACAGGTTGCAATTTGTCCTGAGGATGAACGGGAAGAGGGGGAACCAATGAGAGACTAGCTCTAGGGGTTGGGACAGGCACAGGTCACTCTATTTTCCCATCAGGAAGAAGAATTAAGCACAAGCTTAGCCTGCCCCCCAGAACCAGAAGAGGGCCTGAAGCAATCCTGCGCTTTTGCGGCCAGCTCCCAAAAAAGCGAGTTGAAAAATGGAGCTCAGGGGCACTGCAATTCACAAACCTGCAGAGTTTTAAATGATACCTCTCGTCCACAAATATATTAAGGGAAGGCAACGAAGAGGCTTTGAAAGCAAGGCAGAATTGCAGGAAACAGATTTCAGGAGGTACATTCGAATCGCCTTGAAAGCACATGAAAAGCGGCAAAACCTGGACAATGATGCCCTTGGCCAAAAAGGGCGTATGCGTTTTTTCCTGAATATATTCAGGAAAAAACGCATATGCCCTTTTTGGCCAACCAAGCAACCTGGAAAGGCCAATCAGCGCTCCAAAGAAGTCTCACTTCCCAGCGGGCAAAAGGGCCATGCGGAAAAAAGTGTCCAAACCAGAAATGCAGGACCGGCCATGGAGAAATGGGAGCCTTGCTACGCTGATGGGTGGGATGTAAATTGCCAACAGCCACTCTGGAGAAGTGTACGGTGTGTTCTGAAACATCTAAAAAACACAGCTTGGAGAGCATAGGGCACTTCCACTCATGGGCGTATAAATTGGGAAAACTAAAAATCAGCAAGACACAGGCACCCCAAAGTTTAGGGCTGCTCTGTTGACAAGAACCCCCACTTCATTACACCTTAAATATCCTAGGAAAGCGAAAAATGGATAAAGAAGTTGTGGTCCTCATGTACAATGGAATATCACTCAGCCATGAAATCCACGTCATAAGGCTAGTAGCAGCACGATGAGTGGATTTAGGTACGACGATTCTAAGTGAAATAAGTCACACAGAAAAAGACACTTATCATAAGATATCACTTAGAGAGGGAATGTAAAAACCGCTACACTTGAACTGAATTACAAAACAGAACAGAGTCACACGTTTAGAAAACACACTATGGCTGCTGAACGGGAAAGGTGAGGTGGGGTGATGCATAAAACAAGGGTTTCAAATTAGCTCCGATACCGTTCCATAAACCCAATATGTAAGAGACAAGACCTATTCCTTTTTCAGTGAACTGGGCTCAACACCCCCTATTCACCGCACAAGTATATATCTGACTAGTAAGAATCTTCAAACCTATGTATTGATATCTCTCTGTAAGTGAGTCAAGGGGGTGTAAAGCGGCATAAACACAGCCGTGAAAAGCAGCTAAACCCCATTATAAAAATAAATTACTTTTCAAAACCCGTGAAACAAAGGCAGTGAAAGAGAGAGAAATTCTTACAAAATTCGTTCAGGGGCTGTGATGCAACCTGGATTGACCATATCTAGACCCACAGCTGATTGAGACATAAGGGTGGACACTCTTGGGGCTGAGAGGTTCGGTGAGGTTGGGTGAGCCAACGCAGACCCTTTCAAGTAATACTGCATGGTACCCATCCCATGGGTCCCAAATCTCCAGGTTCAAGGGCATCTTCCTACGTCGAAAACAGGCATGAGAAACCCAGAAGATGGTACACCGTGTGATCGGGAAAGGTTTCTAAAACGCACCTCATTTCTCATCTCCTTTGCTCGGGTTCGCCATTCCAGCCGATTTACTAGCCATCTCCCTCCTTGGAGAATCAGCACCTTTAACCTCCTGTTCCGTACAGGTTGCAATTTGTCCTGAGGATGAACGGGAAGAGGGGGAACCAATGAGAGACTAGCTCTAGGGGTTGGGACAGGCACAGGTCACTCTATTTTCCCATCAGGAAGAAGAATTAAGCACAAGCTTAGCCTGCCCCCCAGAACCAGAAGAGGGCCTGAAGCAATCCTGCGCTTTTGCGGCCAGCTCCCAAAAAAGCGAGTTGAAAAATGGAGCTCAGGGGCACTGCAATTCACAAACCTGCAGAGTTTTAAATGATACCTCTCGTCCACAAATATATTAAGGGAAGGCAACGAAGAGGCTTTGAAAGCAAGGCAGAATTGCAGGAAACAGATTTCAGGAGGTACATTCGAATCGCATTGAAAGCACATGAAAAGCGGCAAAACGTGGACAATGATGCCCTTGGCCAAAAAGGGCGTATGCGTTTTTTCCTGAATATATTCAGGAAAAAACGCATATGCCCTTTTTGGCCAACCAAGCAACCTGGAAAGGCCAATCAGCGCTCCAAAGAAGTCTCACTTCCCAGCGGGCAAAAGGGCCATGCGGAAAAAAGTGTCCAAACCAGAAATGCAGGACCGGCCATGGAGAAATGGGAGCCTTGCTACGCTGATGGGTGGGATGTAAATTGCCAACAGCCACTCTGGAGAAGTGTACGGTGTGTTCTGAAACATCTAAAAAACACAGCTTGGAGAGCATAGGGCACTTCCACTCATGGGCGTATAAATTGGGAAAACTAAAAATCAGCAAGACACAGGCACCCCAAAGTTTAGGGCTGCTCTGTTGACAAGAACCCCCACTTCATTACACCTTAAATATCCTAGGAAAGCGAAAAATGGATAAAGAAGTTGTGGTCCTCATGTACAATGTAATATCACTCAGCCATGAAATCCACGTCATAAGGCTAGTAGCAGCACGATGAGTGGATTTAGGTACGACGATTCTAAGTGAAATAAGTCACACAGAAAAAGACACTTATCATAAGATATCACTTAGAGAGGGAATGTAAAAACCGCTACACTTGAACTGAATTACAAAACAGAACAGAGTCACACGTTTAGAAAACACACTATGGCTGCTGAACGGGAAAGGTGAGGTGGGGTGATGCATAAAACAAGGGTTTCAAATTAGCTCCGATACCGTTCCATAAACCCAATATGTAAGAGACAAGACCTATTCCTTTTTCAGTGAACTGGACTCAACACCCCCTATTCACCGCACAAGAATATATCTGACTAGGAAGAATCTTCAAACCTATGTATTGATATCTCTCTGTAAGTGAGTCAAGGGGGTGTAAAGCGGCATAAACACAGCCGTGAAAAGCAGCTAAACCCCATTATAAAAATAAATTACTTTTCAAAACCCGTGAAACAAAGACAGTGAAAGAGAGAGAAATTCTTACAAAATTCGTTCAGGGGCTGTGATGCAACCTGGATTGACCATATCTAGACCCACAGCTGATTGAGACATAAGGGTGGACACTCTTGGGGCTGAGAGGTTCGGTGAGGTTGGGTGAGCCAACGCAGACCCTTTCAAGTAATACTGCATGGTACCCATCCCATGGGTCCCAAATCTCCAGGTTCAAGGGCATCTTCCTACGTCGAAAACAGGCATGAGAAACCCAGAAGATGGTACACGGTGTGATCGGGAAAGGTTTCTAAAACGCACCTCATTTCTATTCTCCTTTGCTCGGGTTCGCCATTCCAGCCGATTTACTAGCCATCTCCCTCCTTGGAGAATCAGCACCTTTAACCTCCTGTTCCGTACAGGTTGCAATTTGTCCTGAGGATGAACTGGAAGAGGGGGAACCAATGAGAGACTAGCTCTAGGGGTTGGGACAGGCACAGGTCACTCTATTTTCCCATCAGGAAGAAGAATTAAGCACAAGCTCAGCCTGCCCCCCAGAACCAGAAGAGGGCCTGAAGCAATCCTGCGCTTTTGCGGCCAGCTCCCAAAAAAGCGAGTTGAAAAATGGAGCTCAGGGGCACTGCAATTCACAAACCTGCAGAGTTTTAAATGATACCTCTCGTCCACAAATATATTAAGGGAAGGCAACGAAGAGGCTTTGAAAGCAAGGCAGAATTGCAGGAAACAGATTTCAGGAGGTAGATTCGAATCGCCTTGAAAGCACATGAAAAGCGGCAAAACGTGGACAATGATGCCCTTGGCCAAAAAGGGCGTATGCGTTTTTTCCTGAATATATTCAGGAAAAAACGCATACGCCCTTTTTGGCCAACCAAGCAACCTGGAAAGGCCAATCAGCGCTCCAAAGAAGTCTCGCTTCCCAGCGGGCAAAAGGGCCATGCGGAAAAAAGTGTCCAAACCAGAAATGCAGGACCGGCCATGGAGAAATGGGAGCCTTGCTACGCTGATGGGTGGGATGTAAATTGCCAACAGCCACTCTGGAGAAGTGTACGGTGTGTTCTGAAACATCTAAAAAACACAGCTTGGAGAGCATAGGGCACTTCCACTCATGGCCGTATAAATTGGGAAAACTAAAAATCAGCAAGACACAGGCACCCCAAAGTTTAGGGCTGCTCTGTTGACAAGAACCCCCACTTCATTACACCTTAAATATCCTAGGAAAGAGAAAAATGGATAAAGAAGTTGTGGTCCTCATGTACAATGGAATATCACTCAGCCATGAAATCAACGTCATAAGGCTAGTAGCAGCACGATGAGTGGATTTAGGTACGACGATTCTAAGTGAAATAAGTCACACAGAAAAAGACACTTATCATAAGATATCACTTAGAGAGGGAATGTAAAATCCGCTACACTTGAACTGAATTGCAAAACAGAACAGAGTCACACGTTTAGGAAACACACTATGGCTGCTGAACGGGAAAGGTGAGGTGGGGTGATGCATAAAACAAGGGTTTCAAATTAGCTCAGATACCGTTCCATAAACCCAATATGTAAGAGACAAGACCTATTCCTTTTTCAGTGAACTGGGCTCAACACCCCCTATTCACCGCACAAGAATATATCTGACTAGTAAGAATCTTCAAACCTATGTATTGATATCTCTCTGTAAGTGAGTCAAGGGGGTGTAAAGCGGCATAAACACAGCCGTGAAAAGCAGCTAAACCCCATTATAAAAATAAATTACTTTTCAAAACCCGTGAAACAAAGGCAGTGAAAGAGAGAGAAATTCTTACAAAATTCGTTCAGGGGCTGTGATGCAACCTGGATTGACCATATCTAGACCCACAGCTGATTGAGACATAAGGGTGGACACTCTTGGGGCTGAGAGGTTCGGTGAGGTTGGGTGAGTCAACGCAGACCCTTTCAAGTAATACTGCATGGTACCCATCCCATGGGTCCCAAATCTCCAGGTTCAAGGGCATCTTCCTACGTCGAAAACAGGCATGAGAAACCCAGAAGATGGTACACCGTGTGATCGGGAAAGGTTTCTAAAACGCACCTCATTTCTCATCTCCTTTGCTCGGGTTCGCCATTCCAGCCGATTTACTAGCCATCTCCCTCCTTGGAGAATCAGCACCTTTAACCTCCTGTTCCGTACAGGTTGCAATTTGTCCTGAGGATGAACGGGAAGAGGGGGAACCAATGAGAGACTAGCTCTAGGGGTTGGGACAGGCACAGGTCACTCTATTTTCCCATCAGGAAGAAGAATTAAGCACAAGCTCAGCCTGCCCCCCAGAAACAGAAGAGGGCCTGAAGCAATCCTGCGCTTTTGCGGCCAGCTCCCAAAAAAGCGAGTTGAAAAATGGAGCTCAGGGGCACTGCAATTCACAAACCTGCAGAGTTTTAAATGATACCTCTCGTCCACAAATATATTAAGGGAAGGCAACGAAGAGGCTTTGAAAGCAAGGCAGAATTGCAGGAAACAGATTTCAGGAGGTAGATTCGAATCGCCTTGAAAGCACATGAAAAGCGGCAAAACGTGGACAATGATGCCCTTGGCCAAAAAGGGCGTATGCGTTTTTTCCTGAATATATTCAGGAAAAAACGCATACGCCCTTTTTGGCCAACCAAGCAACCTGGAAAGGCCAATCAGCGCTCCAAAGAAGTCTCGCTTCCCAGCGGGCAAAAGGGCCATGCGGAAAAAAGTGTCCAAACCAGAAATGCAGGACCGGCCATGGAGAAATGGGAGCCTTGCTACGCTGATGGGTGGGATGTAAATTGCCAACAGCCACTCTGGAGAAGTGTACGGTGTGTTCTGAAACATCTAAAAAACACAGCTTGGAGAGCATAGGGCACTTCCACTCATGGCCGTATAAATTGGGAAAACTAAAAATCAGCAAGACACAGGCACCCCAAAGTTTAGGGCTGCTCTGTTGACAAGAACCCCCACTTCATTACACCTTAAATATCCTAGGAAAGCGAAAAATGGATAAAGAAGTTGTGGTCCTCATGTACAATGGAATATCACTCAGCCATGAAATCCACGTCATAAGGCTAGTAGCAGCACGATGAGTGGATTTAGGTACGACGATTCTAAGTGAAATAAGTCACACAGAAAAAGACACTTATCATAAGATATCACTTAGAGAGGGAATGTAAAAACCGCTACACTTGAACTGAATTACAAAACAGAACAGAGTCACACGTTTAGAAAACACACTATGGCTGCTGAACGGGAAAGGTGAGGTGGGGTGATGCATAAAACAAGGGTTTCAAATTAGCTCCGATACCGTTCCATAAACCCAATATGTAAGAGACAAGACCTATTCCTTTTTCAGTGAACTGGGCTCAACACCCCCTATTCACCGCACAAGTATATATCTGACTAGTAAGAATCTTCAAACCTATGTATTGATATCTCTCTGTAAGTGAGTCAACGGGGTGTAAAGCGGCATAAACACAGCCGTGAAAAGCAGCTAAACCCCATTATAAAAATAAATTACTTTTCAAAACCCGTGAAACAAAGGCAGTGAAAGAGAGAGAAATTCTTACAAAATTCGTTCAGGGGCTGTGATGCAACCTGGATTGACCATATCTAGACCCACAGCTGATTGAGACATAAGGGTGGACACTCTTGGGGCTGAGAGGTTCGGTGAGGTTGGGTGAGCCAACGCAGACCCTTTCAAGTAATACTGCATGGTACCCATCCCATGGGTCCCAAATCTCCAGGTTCAAGGGCATCTTCCTACGTCGAAAACAGGCATGAGAAACCCAGAAGATGGTACACCGTGTGATCGGGAAAGGTTTCTAAAACGCACCTCATTTCTCATCTCCTTTGCTCGGGTTCGCCATTCCAGCCGATTTACTAGCCATCTCCCTCCTTGGAGAATCAGCACCTTTAACCTCCTGTTCCGTACAGGTTGCAATTTGTCCTGAGGATGAACGGGAAGAGGGGGAACCAATGAGAGACTAGCTCTAGGGGTTGGGACAGGCACAGGTCACTCTATTTTCCCATCAGGAAGAAGAATTAAGCACAAGCTTAGCCTGCCCCCCAGAACCAGAAGAGGGCCTGAAGCAATCCTGCGCTTTTGCGGCCAGCTCCCAAAAAAGCGAGTTGAAAAATGGAGCTCAGGGGCACTGCAATTCACAAACCTGCAGAGTTTTAAATGATACCTCTCGTCCACAAATATATTAAGGGAAGGCAACGAAGAGGCTTTGAAAGCAAGGCAGAATTGCAGGAAACAGATTTCAGGAGGTACATTCGAATCGCCTTGAAAGCACATGAAAAGCGGCAAAACCTGGACAATGATGCCCTTGGCCAAAAAGGGCGTATGCGTTTTTTCCTGAATATATTCAGGAAAAAACGCATATGCCCTTTTTGGCCAACCAAGCAACCTGGAAAGGCCAATCAGCGCTCCAAAGAAGTCTCACTTCCCAGCGGGCAAAAGGGCCATGCGGAAAAAAGTGTCCAAACCAGAAATGCAGGACCGGCCATGGAGAAATGGGAGCCTTGCTACGCTGATGGGTGGGATGTAAATTGCCAACAGCCACTCTGGAGAAGTGTACGGTGTGTTCTGAAACATCTAAAAAACACAGCTTGGAGAGCATAGGGCACTTCCACTCATGGGCGTATAAATTGGGAAAACTAAAAATCAGCAAGACACAGGCACCCCAAAGTTTAGGGCTGCTCTGTTGACAAGAACCCCCACTTCATTACACCTTAAATATCCTAGGAAAGCGAAAAATGGATAAAGAAGTTGTGGTCCTCATGTACAATGGAATATCACTCAGCCATGAAATCCACGTCATAAGGCTAGTAGCAGCACGATGAGTGGATTTAGGTACGACGATTCTAAGTGAAATAAGTCACACAGAAAAAGACACTTATCATAAGATATCACTTAGAGAGGGAATGTAAAAACCGCTACACTTGAACTGAATTACAAAACAGAACAGAGTCACACGTTTAGAAAACACACTATGGCTGCTGAACGGGAAAGGTGAGGTGGGGTGATGCATAAAACAAGGGTTTCAAATTAGCTCCGATACCGTTCCATAAACCCAATATGTAAGAGACAAGACCTATTCCTTTTTCAGTGAACTGGGCTCAACACCCCCTATTCACCGCACAAGTATATATCTGACTAGTAAGAATCTTCAAACCTATGTATTGATATCTCTCTGTAAGTGAGTCAAGGGGGTGTAAAGCGGCATAAACACAGCCGTGAAAAGCAGCTAAACCCCATTATAAAAATAAATTACTTTTCAAAACCCGTGAAACAAAGGCAGTGAAAGAGAGAGAAATTCTTACAAAATTCGTTCAGGGGCTGTGATGCAACCTGGATTGACCATATCTAGACCCACAGCTGATTGAGACATAAGGGTGGACACTCTTGGGGCTGAGAGGTTCGGTGAGGTTGGGTGAGCCAACGCAGACCCTTTCAAGTAATACTGCATGGTACCCATCCCATGGGTCCCAAATCTCCAGGTTCAAGGGCATCTTCCTACGTCGAAAACAGGCATGAGAAACCCAGAAGATGGTACACCGTGTGATCGGGAAAGGTTTCTAAAACGCACCTCATTTCTCATCTCCTTTGCTCGGGTTCGCCATTCCAGCCGATTTACTAGCCATCTCCCTCCTTGGAGAATCAGCACCTTTAACCTCCTGTTCCGTACAGGTTGCAATTTGTCCTGAGGATGAACGGGAAGAGGGGGAACCAATGAGAGACTAGCTCTAGGGGTTGGGACAGGCACAGGTCACTCTATTTTCCCATCAGGAAGAAGAATTAAGCACAAGCTTAGCCTGCCCCCCAGAACCAGAAGAGGGCCTGAAGCAATCCTGCGCTTTTGCGGCCAGCTCCCAAAAAAGCGAGTTGAAAAATGGAGCTCAGGGGCACTGCAATTCACAAACCTGCAGAGTTTTAAATGATACCTCTCGTCCACAAATATATTAAGGGAAGGCAACGAAGAGGCTTTGAAAGCAAGGCAGAATTGCAGGAAACAGATTTCAGGAGGTACATTCGAATCGCCTTGAAAGCACATGAAAAGCGGCAAAACCTGGACAATGATGCCCTTGGCCAAAAAGGGCGTATGCGTTTTTTCCTGAATATATTCAGGAAAAAACGCATATGCCCTTTTTGGCCAACCAAGCAACCTGGAAAGGCCAATCAGCGCTCCAAAGAAGTCTCACTTCCCAGCGGGCAAAAGGGCCATGCGGAAAAAAGTGTCCAAACCAGAAATGCAGGACCGGCCATGGAGAAATGGGAGCCTTGCTACGCTGATGGGTGGGATGTAAATTGCCAACAGCCACTCTGGAGAAGTGTACGGTGTGTTCTGAAACATCTAAAAAACACAGCTTGGAGAGCATAGGGCACTTCCACTCATGGGCGTATAAATTGGGAAAACTAAAAATCAGCAAGACACAGGCACCCCAAAGTTTAGGGCTGCTCTGTTGACAAGAACCCCCACTTCATTACACCTTAAATATCCTAGGAAAGCGAAAAATGGATAAAGAAGTTGTGGTCCTCATGTACAATGGAATATCACTCAGCCATGAAATCCACGTCATAAGGCTAGTAGCAGCACGATGAGTGGATTTAGGTACGACGATTCTAAGTGAAATAAGTCACACAGAAAAAGACACTTATCATAAGATATCACTTAGAGAGGGAATGTAAAAACCGCTACACTTGAACTGAATTACAAAACAGAACAGAGTCACACGTTTAGAAAACACACTATGGCTGCTGAACGGGAAAGGTGAGGTGGGGTGATGCATAAAACAAGGGTTTCAAATTAGCTCCGATACCGTTCCATAAACCCAATATGTAAGAGACAAGACCTATTCCTTTTTCAGTGAACTGGGCTCAACACCCCCTATTCACCGCACAAGTATATATCTGACTAGTAAGAATCTTCAAACCTATGTATTGATATCTCTCTGTAAGTGAGTCAAGGGGGTGTAAAGCGGCATAAACACAGCCGTGAAAAGCAGCTAAACCCCATTATAAAAATAAATTACTTTTCAAAACCCGTGAAACAAAGGCAGTGAAAGAGAGAGAAATTCTTACAAAATTCGTTCAGGGGCTGTGATGCAACCTGGATTGACCATATCTAGACCCACAGCTGATTGAGACATAAGGGTGGACACTCTTGGGGCTGAGAGGTTCGGTGAGGTTGGGTGAGCCAACGCAGACCCTTTCAAGTAATACTGCATGGTACCCATCCCATGGGTCCCAAATCTCCAGGTTCAAGGGCATCTTCCTACGTCGAAAACAGGCATGAGAAACCCAGAAGATGGTACACCGTGTGATCGGGAAAGGTTTCTAAAACGCACCTCATTTCTCATCTCCTTTGCTCGGGTTCGCCATTCCAGCCGATTTACTAGCCATCTCCCTCCTTGGAGAATCAGCACCTTTAACCTCCTGTTCCGTACAGGTTGCAATTTGTCCTGAGGATGAACTGGAAGAGGGGGAACCAATGAGAGACTAGCTCTAGGGGTTGGGACAGGCACAGGTCACTCTATTTTCCCATCAGGAAGAAGAATTAAGCACAAGCTCAGCCTGCCCCCCAGAACCAGAAGAGGGCCTGAAGCAATCCTGCGCTTTTGCGGCCAGCTCCCAAAAAAGCGAGTTGAAAAATGGAGCTCAGGGGCACTGCAATTCACAAACCTGCAGAGTTTTAAATGATACCTCTCGTCCACAAATATATTAAGGGAAGGCAACGAAGAGGCTTTGAAAGCAAGGCAGAATTGCAGGAAACAGATTTCAGGAGGTAGATTCGAATCGCCTTGAAAGCACATGAAAAGCGGCAAAACGTGGACAATGATGCCCTTGGCCAAAAAGGGCGTATGCGTTTTTTCCTGAATATATTCAGGAAAAAACGCATACGCCCTTTTTGGCCAACCAAGCAACCTGGAAAGGCCAATCAGCGCTCCAAAGAAGTCTCGCTTCCCAGCGGGCAAAAGGGCCATGCGGAAAAAAGTGTCCAAACCAGAAATGCAGGACCGGCCATGGAGAAATGGGAGCCTTGCTATGCTGATGGGTGGGATGTAAATTGCCAACAGCCACTCTGGAGAAGTGTACGGTGTGTTCTGAAACATCTAAAAAACACAGCTTGGAGAGCATAGGGCACTTCCACTCATGGGCGTATAAATTGGGAAAACTAAAAATCAGCAAGACACAGGCACCCCAAAGTTTAGGGCTGCTCTGTTGACAAGAACCCCCACTTCATTACACCTTAAATATCCTAGGAAAGCGAAAAATGGATAAAGAAGTTGTGGTCCTCATGTACAATGGAATATCACTCAGCCATGAAATCAACGTCATAAGGCTAGTAGCAGCACGATGAGTGGATTTAGGTACGACGATTCTAAGTGAAATAAGTCACACAGAAAAAGACACTTATCATAAGATATCACTTAGAGAGGGAATGTAAAATCCGCTACACTTGAACTGAATTGCAAAACAGAACAGAGTCACACGTTTAGGAAACACACTATGGCTGCTGAACGGGAAAGGTGAGGTGGGGTGATGCATAAAACAAGGGTTTCAAATTAGCTCAGATACCGTTCCATAAACCCAATATGTAAGAGACAAGACCTATTCCTTTTTCAGTGAACTGGGCTCAACACCCCCTATTCACCGCACAAGAATATATCTGACTAGTAAGAATCTTCAAACCTATGTATTGATATCTCTCTGTAAGTGAGTCAAGGGGGTGTAAAGCGGCATAAACACAGCCGTGAAAAGCAGCTAAACCCCATTATAAAAATAAATTACTTTTCAAAACCCGTGAAACAAAGGCAGTGAAAGAGAGAGAAATTCTTACAAAATTCGTTCAGGGGCTGTGATGCAACCTGGATTGACCATATCTAGACCCACAGCTGATTGAGACATAAGGGTGGACACTCTTGGGGCTGAGAGGTTCGGTGAGGTTGGGTGAGTCAACGCAGACCCTTTCAAGTAATACTGCATGGTACCCATCCCATGGGTCCCAAATCTCCAGGTTCAAGGGCATCTTCCTACGTCGAAAACAGGCATGAGAAACCCAGAAGATGGTACACCGTGTGATCGGGAAAGGTTTCTAAAACACACCTCATTTCTCATCTCCTTTGCTCGGGTTCGCCATTCCAGGCGATTTACTAGCCATCTCCCTCCTTGGAGAATCAGCACCTTTAACCTCCTGTTCCGTACAGGTTGCAATTTGTCCTGAGGATGAACGGGAAGAGGGGGAACCAATGAGAGACTAGCTCTAGGGGTTGGGACAGGCACAGGTCACTCTATTTTCCCATCAGGAAGAAGAATTAAGCACAAGCTCAGCCTGCCCCCCAGAAACAGAAGAGGGCCTGAAGCAATCCTGCGCTTTTGCGGCCAGCTCCCAAAAAAGCGAGTTGAAAAATGGAGCTCAGGGGCACTGCAATTCACAAACCTGCAGAGTTTTAAATGATACCTCTCGTCCACAAATATATTAAGGGAAGGCAACGAAGAGGCTTTGAAAGCAAGGCAGAATTGCAGGAAACAGATTTCAGGAGGTAGATTCGAATCGCCTTGAAAGCACATGAAAAGCGGCAAAACGTGGACAATGATGCCCTTGGCCAAAAAGGGCGTATGCGTTTTTTCCTGAATATATTCAGGAAAAAACGCATATGCCCTTTTTGGCCAACCAAGCAACCTGGAAAGGCCAATCAGCGCTCCAAAGAAGTCTCACTTCCCAGCGGGCAAAAGGGCCATGCGGAAAAAAGTGTCCAAACCAGAAATGCAGGACCGGCCATGGAGAAATGGGAGCCTTGCTACGCTGATGGGTGGGATGTAAATTGCCAACAGCCACTCTGGAGAAGTGTACGGTGTGTTCTGAAACATCTAAAAAACACAGCTTGGAGAGCATAGGGCACTTCCACTCATGGGCGTATAAATTGGGAAAACTAAAAATCAGCAAGACACAGGCACCCCAAAGTTTAGGGCTGCTCTGTTGACAAGAACCCCCACTTCATTACACCTTAAATATCCTAGGAAAGCGAAAAATGGATAAAGAAGTTGTGGTCCTCATGTACAATGGAATATCACTCAGCCATGAAATCCACGTCATAAGGCTAGTAGCAGCACGATGAGTGGATTTAGGTACGACGATTCTAAGTGAAATAAGTCACACAGAAAAAGACACTTATCATAAGATATCACTTAGAGAGGGAATGTAAAAACCGCTACACTTGAACTGAATTACAAAACAGAACAGAGTCACACGTTTAGAAAACACACTATGGCTGCTGAACGGGAAAGGTGAGGTGGGGTGATGCATAAAACAAGGGTTTCAAATTAGCTCCGATACCGTTCCATAAACCCAATATGTAAGAGACAAGACCTATTCCTTTTTCAGTGAACTGGACTCAACACCCCCTATTCACCGCACAAGAATATATCTGACTAGGAAGAATCTTCAAACCTATGTATTGATATCTCTCTGTAAGTGAGTCAAGGGGGTGTAAAGCGGCATAAACACAGCCGTGAAAAGCAGCTAAACCCCATTATAAAAATAAATTACTTTTCAAAACCCGTGAAACAAAGACAGTGAAAGAGAGAGAAATTCTTACAAAATTCGTTCAGGGGCTGTGATGCAACCTGGATTGACCATATCTAGACCCACAGCTGATTGAGACATAAGGGTGGACACTCTTGGGGCTGAGAGTTTCGGTGAGGTTGGGTGAGCCAACGCAGACCCTTTCAAGTAATACTGCATGGTACCCATCCCATGGGTCCCAAATCTCCAGGTTCAAGGGCATCTTCCTACGTCGAAAACAGGCATGAGAAACCCAGAAGATGGTACACGGTGTGATCGGGAAAGGTTTCTAAAACGCACCTCATTTCTATTCTCCTTTGCTCGGGTTCGCCATTCCAGCCGATTTACTAGCCATCTCCCTCCTTGGAGAATCAGCACCTTTAACCTCCTGTTCCGTACAGGTTGCAATTTGTCCTGAGGATGAACTGGAAGAGGGGGAACCAATGAGAGACTAGCTCTAGGGGTTGGGACAGGCACAGGTCACTCTATTTTCCCATCAGGAAGAAGAATTAAGCACAAGCTCAGCCTGCCCCCCAGAACCAGAAGAGGGCCTGAAGCAATCCTGCGCTTTTGCGGCCAGCTCCCAAAAAAGCGAGTTGAAAAATGGAGCTCAGGGGCACTGCAATTCACAAACCTGCAGAGTTTTAAATGATACCTCTCGTCCACAAATATATTAAGGGAAGGCAACGAAGAGGCTTTGAAAGCAAGGCAGAATTGCAGGAAACAGATTTCAGGAGGTAGATTCGAATCGCCTTGAAAGCACATGAAAAGCGGCAAAACGTGGACAATGATGCCCTTGGCCAAAAAGGGCGTATGCGTTTTTTCCTGAATATATTCAGGAAAAAACGCATACGCCCTTTTTGGCCAACCAAGCAACCTGGAAAGGCCAATCAGCGCTCCAAAGAAGTCTCGCTTCCCAGCGGGCAAAAGGGCCATGCGGAAAAAAGTGTCCAAACCAGAAATGCAGGACCGGCCATGGAGAAATGGGAGCCTTGCTACGCTGATGGGTGGGATGTAAATTGCCAACAGCCACTCTGGAGAAGTGTACGGTGTGTTCTGAAACATCTAAAAAACACAGCTTGGAGAGCATAGGGCACTTCCACTCATGGCCGTATAAATTGGGAAAACTAAAAATCAGCAAGACACAGGCACCCCAAAGTTTAGGGCTGCTCTGTTGACAAGAACCCCCACTTCATTACACCTTAAATATCCTAGGAAAGAGAAAAATGGATAAAGAAGTTGTGGTCCTCATGTACAATGGAATATCACTCAGCCATGAAATCAACGTCATAAGGCTAGTAGCAGCACGATGAGTGGATTTAGGTACGACGATTCTAAGTGAAATAAGTCACACAGAAAAAGACACTTATCATAAGATATCACTTAGAGAGGGAATGTAAAATCCGCTACACTTGAACTGAATTGCAAAACAGAACAGAGTCACACGTTTAGGAAACACACTATGGCTGCTGAACGGGAAAGGTGAGGTGGGGTGATGCATAAAACAAGGGTTTCAAATTAGCTCAGATACCGTTCCATAAACCCAATATGTAAGAGACAAGACCTATTCCTTTTTCAGTGAACTGGGCTCAACACCCCCTATTCACCGCACAAGAATATATCTGACTAGTAAGAATCTTCAAACCTATGTATTGATATCTCTCTGTAAGTGAGTCAAGGGGGTGTAAAGCGGCATAAACACAGCCGTGAAAAGCAGCTAAACCCCATTATAAAAATAAATTACTTTTCAAAACCCGTGAAACAAAGGCAGTGAAAGAGAGAGAAATTCTTACAAAATTCGTTCAGGGGCTGTGATGCAACCTGGATTGACCATATCTAGACCCACAGCTGATTGAGACATAAGGGTGGACACTCTTGGGGCTGAGAGGTTCGGTGAGGTTGGGTGAGCCAACGCAGACCCTTTCAAGTAATACTGCATGGTACCCATCCCATGGGTCCCAAATCTCCAGGTTCAAGGGCATCTTCCTACGTCGAAAACAGGCATGAGAAACCCAGAAGATGGTACACCGTGTGATCGGGAAAGGTTTCTAAAACGCACCTCATTTCTCATCTCCTTTGCTCGGGTTCGCCATTCCAGCCGATTTACTAGCCATCTCCCTCCTTGGAGAATCAGCACCTTTAACCTCCTGTTCCGTACAGGTTGCAATTTGTCCTGAGGATGAACGGGAAGAGGGGGAACCAATGAGAGACTAGCTCTAGGGGTTGGGACAGGCACAGGTCACTCTATTTTCCCATCAGGAAGAAGAATTAAGCACAAGCTCAGCCTGCCCCCCAGAACCAGAAGAGGGCCTGAAGCAATCCTGCGCTTTTGCGGCCAGCTCCCAAAAAAGCGAGTTGAAAAATGGAGCTCAGGGGCACTGCAATTCACAAACCTGCAGAGTTTTAAATGATACCTCTCGTCCACAAATATATTAAGGGAAGGCAACGAAGAGGCTTTGAAAGCAAGGCAGAATTGCAGGAAACAGATTTCAGGAGGTAGATTCGAATCGCCTTGAAAGCACATGAAAAGCGGCAAAACGTGGACAATGATGCCCTTGGCCAAAAAGGGCGTATGCGTTTTTTCCTGAATATATTCAGGAAAAAACGCATACGCCCTTTTTGGCCAACCAAGCAACCTGGAAAGGCCAATCAGCGCTCCAAAGAAGTCTCGCTTCCCAGCGGGCAAAAGGGCCATGCGGAAAAAAGTGTCCAAACCAGAAATGCAGGACCGGCCATGGAGAAATGGGAGCCTTGCTACGCTGATGGGTGGGATGTAAATTGCCAACAGCCACTCTGGAGAAGTGTACGGTGTGTTCTGAAACATCTAAAAAACACAGCTTGGAGAGCATAGGGCACTTCCACTCATGGCCGTATAAATTGGGAAAACTAAAAATCAGCAAGACACAGGCACCCCAAAGTTTAGGGCTGCTCTGTGGACAAGAACCCCCACTTCATTACACCTTAAATATCCTAGGAAAGCGAAAAATGGATAAAGAAGTTGTGGTCCTCATGTACAATGGAATATCACTCAGCCATGAAATCCACGTCATAAGGCTAGTAGCAGCACGATGAGTGGATTTAGGTACGACGATTCTAAGTGAAATAAGTCACACAGAAAAAGACACTTATCATAAGATATCACTTAGAGAGGGAATGTAAAAACCGCTACACTTGAACTGAATTGCAAAACAGAACAGAGTCACACGTTTAGGAAACACACTATGGCTGCTGAACGGGAAAGGTGAGGTGGGGTGATGCATAAAACAAGGGTTTCAAATTAGCTCCGATACCGTTCCATAAACCCAATATGTAAGAGACAAGACCTATTCCTTTTTCAGTGAACTGGGCTCAACACCCCCTATTCACCGCACAAGAATATATCTGACTAGTAAGAATCTTCAAACCTATGTATTGATATCTCTCTGTAAGTGAGTCAAGGGGGTGTAAAGCGGCATAAACACAGCCGTGAAAAGCAGCTAAACCCCATTATAAAAATAAATTACTTTTCAAAACCCGTGAAACAAAGGCAGTGAAAGAGAGAGAAATTCTTACAAAATTCGTTCAGGGGCTGTGATGCAACCTGGATTGACCATATCTAGACCCACAGCTGATTGAGACATAAGGGTGGACACTCTTGGGGCTGAGAGGTTCGGTGAGGTTGGGTGAGCCAACGCAGACCCTTTCAAGTAATACTGCATGGTACCCATCCCATGGGTCCCAAATCTCCAGGTTCAAGGGCATCTTCCTACGTCGAAAACAGGCATGAGAAACCCAGAAGATGGTACACCGTGTGATCGGGAAAGGTTTCTAAAACGCACCTCATTTCTCATCTCCTTTGCTCGGGTTCGCCATTCCAGCCGATTTACTAGCCATCTCCCTCCTTGGAGAATCAGCACCTTTAACCTCCTGTTCCGTACAGGTTGCAATTTGTCCTGAGGATGAACGGGAAGAGGGGGAACCAATGAGAGACTAGCTCTAGGGGTTGGGACAGGCACAGGTCACTCTATTTTCCCATCAGGAAGAAGAATTAAGCACAAGCTCAGCCTGCCCCCCAGAACCAGAAGAGGGCCTGAAGCAATCCTGCGCTTTTGCGGCCAGCTCCCAAAAAAGCGAGTTGAAAAATGGAGCTCAGGGGCACTGCAATTCACAAACCTGCAGAGTTTTAAATGATACCTCTCGTCCACAAATATATTAAGGGAAGGCAACGAAGAGGCTTTGAAAGCAAGGCAGAATTGCAGGAAACAGATTTCAGGAGGTAGATTCGAATCGCCTTGAAAGCACATGAAAAGCGGCAAAACGTGGACAATGATGCCCTTGGCCAAAAAGGGCGTATGCGTTTTTTCCTGAATATATTCAGGAAAAAACGCATACGCCCTTTTTGGCCAACCAAGCAACCTGGAAAGGCCAATCAGCGCTCCAAAGAAGTCTCGCTTCCCAGCGGGCAAAAGGGCCATGCGGAAAAAAGTGTCCAAACCAGAAATGCAGGACCGGCCATGGAGAAATGGGAGCCTTGCTACGCTGATGGGTGGGATGTAAATTGCCAACAGCCACTCTGGAGAAGTGTACGGTGTGTTCTGAAACATCTAAAAAACACAGCTTGGAGAGCATAGGGCACTTCCACTCATGGGCGTATAAATTGGGAAAACTAAAAATCAGCAAGACACAGGCACCCCAAAGTTTAGGGCTGCTCTGTGGACAAGAACCCCCACTTCATTACACCTTAAATATCCTAGGAAAGAGAAAAATGGATAAAGAAGTTGTGGTCCTCATGTACAATGGAATATCACTCAGCCATGAAATCCACGTCATAAGGCTAGTAGCAGCACGATGAGTGGATTTAGGTACGACGATTCTAAGTGAAATAAGTCACACAGAAAAAGACACTTATCATAAGATATCACTTAGAGAGGGAATGTAAAAACCGCTACACTTGAACTGAATTGCAAAACAGAACAGAGTCACACGTTTAGGAAACACACTATGGCTGCTGAACGGGAAAGGTGAGGTGGGGTGATGCATAAAACAAGGGTTTCAAATTAGCTCCGATACCGTTCCATAAACCCAATATGTAAGAGACAAGACCTATTCCTTTTTCAGTGAACTGGGCTCAACACCCCCTATTCACCGCACAAGAATATATCTGACTAGTAAGAATCTTCAAACCTATGTATTGATATCTCTCTGTAAGTGAGTCAAGGGGGTGTAAAGCGGCATAAACACAGCCGTGAAAAGCAGCTAAACCCCATTATAAAAATAAATTACTTTTCAAAACCCGTGAAACAAAGGCAGTGAAAGAGAGAGAAATTCTTACAAAATTCGTTCAGGGGCTGTGATGCAACCTGGATTGACCATATCTAGACCCACAGCTGATTGAGACATAAGGGTGGACACTCTTGGGGCTGAGAGGTTCGGTGAGGTTGGGTGAGCCAACGCAGACCCTTTCAAGTAATACTGCATGGTACCCATCCCATGGGTCCCAAATCTCCAGGTTCAAGGGCATCTTCCTACGTCGAAAACAGGCATGAGAAACCCAGAAGATGGTACACCGTGTGATCGGGAAAGGTTTCTAAAACGCACCTCATTTCTCATCTCCTTTGCTCGGGTTCGCCATTCCAGCCGATTTACTAGCCATCTCCCTCCTTGGAGAATCAGCACCTTTAACCTCCTGTTCCGTACAGGTTGCAATTTGTCCTGAGGATGAACGGGAAGAGGGGGAACCAATGAGAGACTAGCTCTAGGTGTTGGGACAGGCACAGGTCACTCTATTTTCCCATCAGGAAGAAGAATTAAGCACAAGCTCAGCCTGCCCCCCAGAACCAGAAGAGGGCCTGAAGCAATCCTGCGCTTTTGCGGCCAGCTCCCAAAAAAGCGAGTTGAAAAATGGAGCTCAGGGGCACTGCAATTCACAAACCTGCAGAGTTTTAAATGATACCTCTCGTCCACAAATATATTAAGGGAAGGCAACGAAGAGGCTTTGAAAGCAAGGCAGAATTGCAGGAAACAGATTTCAGGAGGTAGATTCGAATCGCCTTGAAAGCACATGAAAAGCGGCAAAACGTGGACAATGATGCCCTTGGCCAAAAAGGGCGTATGCGTTTTTTCCTGAATATATTCAGGAAAAAACGCATACGCCCTTTTTGGCCAACCAAGCAACCTGGAAAGGCCAATCAGCGCTCCAAAGAAGTCTCGCTTCCCAGCGGGCAAAAGGGCCATGCGGAAAAAAGTGTCCAAACCAGAAATGCAGGACCGGCCATGGAGAAATGGGAGCCTTGCTACGCTGATGGGTGGGATGTAAATTGCCAACAGCCACTCTGGAGAAGTGTACGGTGTGTTCTGAAACATCTAAAAAACACAGCTTGGAGAGCATAGGGCACTTCCACTCATGGCCGTATAAATTGGGAAAACTAAAAATCAGCAAGACACAGGCACCCCAAAGTTTAGGGCTGCTCTGTGGACAAGAACCCCCACTTCATTACACCTTAAATATCCTAGGAAAGCGAAAAATGGATAAAGAAGTTGTGGTCCTCATGTACAATGGAATATCACTCAGCCATGAAATCCACGTCATAAGGCTAGTAGCAGCACGATGAGTGGATTTAGGTACGACGATTCTAAGTGAAATAAGTCACACAGAAAAAGACACTTATCATAAGATATCACTTAGAGAGGGAATGTAAAAACCGCTACACTTGAACTGAATTACAAAACAGAACAGAGTCACACGTTTAGAAAACACACTATGGCTGCTGAACGGGAAAGGTGAGGTGGGGTGATGCATAAAACAAGGGTTTCAAATTAGCTCCGATACCGTTCCATAAACCCAATATGTAAGAGACAAGACCTATTCCTTTTTCAGTGAACTGGACTCAACACCCCCTATTCACCGCACAAGAATATATCTGACTAGTAAGAATCTTCAAACCTATGTATTGATATCTCTCTGTAAGTGAGTCAAGGGGGTGTAAAGCGGCATAAACACAGCCGTGAAAAGCAGCTAAACCCCATTATAAAAATAAATTACTTTTCAAAACCCGTGAAACAAAGGCAGTGAAAGAGAGAGAAATTCTTACAAAATTCGTTCAGGGGCTGTGATGCAACCTGGATTGACCATATCTAGACCCACAGCTGATTGAGACATAAGGGTGGACACTCTTGGGGCTGAGAGGTTCGGTGAGGTTGGGTGAGCCAACGCAGACCCTTTCAAGTAATACTGCATGGTACCCATCCCATGGGTCCCAAATCTCCAGGTTCAAGGGCATCTTCCTACGTCGAAAACAGGCATGAGAAACCCAGAAGATGGTACACGGTGTGATCGGGAAAGGTTTCTAAAACGCACCTCATTTCTCATCTCCTTTGCTCGGGTTCGCCATTCCAGCCGATTTACTAGCCATCTCCCTCCTTGGAGAATCAGCACCTTTAACCTCCTGTTCCGTACAGGTTGCAATTTGTCCTGAGGATGAACGGGAAGAGGGGGAACCAATGAGAGACTAGCTCTAGGTGTTGGGACAGGCACAGGTCACTCTATTTTCCCATCAGGAAGAAGAATTAAGCACAAGCTCAGCCTGCCCCCCAGAACCAGAAGAGGGCCTGAAGCAATCCTGCGCTTTTGCGGCCAGCTCCCAAAAAAGCGAGTTGAAAAATGGAGCTCAGGGGCACTGCAATTCACAAACCTGCAGAGTTTTAAATGATACCTCTCGTCCACAAATATATTAAGGGAAGGCAACGAAGAGGCTTTGAAAGCAAGGCAGAATTGCAGGAAACAGATTTCAGGAGGTAGATTCGAATCGCCTTGAAAGCACATGAAAAGCGGCAAAACGTGGACAATGATGCCCTTGGCCAAAAAGGGCGTATGCGTTTTTTCCTGAATATATTCAGGAAAAAACGCATACGCCCTTTTTGGCCAACCAAGCAACCTGGAAAGGCCAATCAGCGCTCCAAAGAAGTCTCGCTTCCCAGCGGGCAAAAGGGCCATGCGGAAAAAAGTGTCCAAACCAGAAATGCAGGACCGGCCATGGAGAAATGGGAGCCTTGCTACGCTGATGGGTGGGATGTAAATTGCCAACAGCCACTCTGGAGAAGTGTACGGTGTGTTCTGAAACATCTAAAAAACACAGCTTGGAGAGCATAGGGCACTTCCACTCATGGCCGTATAAATTGGGAAAACTAAAAATCAGCAAGACACAGGCACCCCAAAGTTTAGGGCTGCTCTGTGGACAAGAACCCCCACTTCATTACACCTTAAATATCCTAGGAAAGCGAAAAATGGATAAAGAAGTTGTGGTCCTCATGTACAATGGAATATCACTCAGCCATGAAATCCACGTCATAAGGCTAGTAGCAGCACGATGAGTGGATTTAGGTACGACGATTCTAAGTGAAATAAGTCACACAGAAAAAGACACTTATCATAAGATATCACTTAGAGAGGGAATGTAAAAACCGCTACACTTGAACTGAATTACAAAACAGAACAGAGTCACACGTTTAGAAAACACACTATGGCTGCTGAACGGGAAAGGTGAGGTGGGGTGATGCATAAAACAAGGGTTTCAAATTAGCTCCGATACCGTTCCATAAACCCAATATGTAAGAGACAAGACCTATTCCTTTTTCAGTGAACTGGACTCAACACCCCCTATTCACCGCACAAGAATATATCTGACTAGTAAGAATCTTCAAACCTATGTATTGATATCTCTCTGTAAGTGAGTCAAGGGGGTGTAAAGCGGCATAAACACAGCCGTGAAAAGCAGCTAAACCCCATTATAAAAATAAATTACTTTTCAAAACCCGTGAAACAAAGGCAGTGAAAGAGAGAGAAATTCTTACAAAATTCGTTCAGGGGCTGTGATGCAACCTGGATTGACCATATCTAGACCCACAGCTGATTGAGACATAAGGGTGGACACTCTTGGGGCTGAGAGGTTCGGTGAGGTTGGGTGAGCCAACGCAGACCCTTTCAAGTAATACTGCATGGTACCCATCCCATGGGTCCCAAATCTCCAGGTTCAAGGGCATCTTCCTACGTCGAAAACAGGCATGAGAAACCCAGAAGATGGTACACCGTGTGATCGGGAAAGGTTTCTAAAACGCACCTCATTTCTCATCTCCTTTGCTCGGGTTCGCCATTCCAGCCGATTTACTAGCCATCTCCCTCCTTGGAGAATCAGCACCTTTAACCTCCTGTTCCGTACAGGTTGCAATTTGTCCTGAGGATGAACGGGAAGAGGGGGAACCAATGAGAGACTAGCTCTAGGTGTTGGGACAGGCACAGGTCACTCTATTTTCCCATCAGGAAGAAGAATTAAGCACAAGCTCAGCCTGCCCCCCAGAACCAGAAGAGGGCCTGAAGCAATCCTGCGCTTTTGCGGCCAGCTCCCAAAAAAGCGAGTTGAAAAATGGAGCTCAGGGGCACTGCAATTCACAAACCTGCAGAGTTTTAAATGATACCTCTCGTCCACAAATATATTAAGGGAAGGCAACGAAGAGGCTTTGAAAGCAAGGCAGAATTGCAGGAAACAGATTTCAGGAGGTAGATTCGAATCGCCTTGAAAGCACATGAAAAGCGGCAAAACGTGGACAATGATGCCCTTGGCCAAAAAGGGCGTATGCGTTTTTTCCTGAATATATTCAGGAAAAAACGCATACGCCCTTTTTGGCCAACCAAGCAACCTGGAAAGGCCAATCAGCGCTCCAAAGAAGTCTCGCTTCCCAGCGGGCAAAAGGGCCATGCGGAAAAAAGTGTCCAAACCAGAAATGCAGGACCGGCCATGGAGAAATGGGAGCCTTGCTACGCTGATGGGTGGGATGTAACTTGCCAACAGCCACTCTGGAGAAGTGTACGGTGTGTTCTGAAACATCTAAAAAACACAGCTTGGAGAGCATAGGGCACTTCCACTCATGGCCGTATAAATTGGGAAAACTAAAAATCAGCAAGACACAGGCACCCCAAAGTTTAGGGCTGCTCTGTGGACAAGAACCCCCACTTCATTACACCTTAAATATCCTAGGAAAGCGAAAAATGGATAAAGAAGTTGTGGTCCTCATGTACAATGGAATATCACTCAGCCATGAAATCCACGTCATAAGGCTAGTAGCAGCACGATGAGTGGATTTAGGTACGACGATTCTAAGTGAAATAAGTCACACAGAAAAAGACACTTATCATAAGATATCACTTAGAGAGGGAATGTAAAAACCGCCTACACTTGAACTGAATTACAAAACAGAACAGAGTCACACGTTTAGAAAACACACTATGGCTGCTGAACGGGAAAGGTGAGGTGGGGTGATGCATAAAACAAGGGTTTCAAATTAGCTCCGATACCGTTCCATAAACCCAATATGTAAGAGACAAGACCTATTCCTTTTTCAGTGAACTGGACTCAACACCCCCTATTCACCGCACAAGAATATATCTGACTAGTAAGAATCTTCAAACCTATGTATTGATATCTCTCTGTAAGTGAGTCAAGGGGGTGTAAAGCGGCATAAACACAGCCGTGAAAAGCAGCTAAACCCCATTATAAAAATAAATTACTTTTCAAAACCCGTGAAACAAAGGCAGTGAAAGAGAGAGAAATTCTGACAAAATTCGTTCAGGGGCTGTGATGCAACCTGGATTGACCATATCTAGACCCACAGCTGATTGAGACATAAGGGTGGACACTCTTGGGGCTGAGAGGTTCGGTGAGGTTGGGTGAGCCAACGCAGACCCTTTCAAGTAATACTGCATGGTACCCATTCCATGGGTCCCAAATCTCCAGGTTCAAGGGCATCTTCCTACGTCGAAAACAGGCATGAGAAACCCAGAAGATGGTACACCGTGTGATCGGGAAAGGTTTCTAAAACGCACCTCATTTCTCATCTCCTTTGCTCGGGTTCGCCATTCCAGCCGATTTACTAGCCATCTCCCTCCTTGGAGAATCAGCACCTTTAACCTCCTGTTCCGTACAGGTTGCAATTTGTCCTGAGGATGAACGGGAAGAGGGGGAACCAATGAGAGACTAGCTCTAGGTGTTGGGACAGGCACAGGTCACTCTATTTTCCCATCAGGAAGAAGAATTAAGCACAAGCTCAGCCTGCCCCCCAGAACCAGAAGAGGGCCTGAAGCAATCCTGCGCTTTTGCGGCCAGCTCCCAAAAAAGCGAGTTGAAAAATGGAGCTCAGGGGCACTGCAATTCACAAACCTGCAGAGTTTTAAATGATACCTCTCGTCCACAAATATATTAAGGGAAGGCAACGAAGAGGCTTTGAAAGCAAGGCAGAATTGCAGGAAACAGATTTCAGGAGGTAGATTCGAATCGCCTTGAAAGCACATGAAAAGCGGCAAAACGTGGACAATGATGCCCTTGGCCAAAAAGGGCGTATGCGTTTTTTCCTGAATATATTCAGGAAAAAACGCATACGCCCTTTTTGGCCAACCAAGCAACCTGGAAAGGCCAATCAGCGCTCCAAAGAAGTCTCGCTTCCCAGCGGGCAAAAGGGCCATGCGGAACAAAGTGTCCAAACCAGAAATGCAGGACCGGCCATGGAGAAATGGGAGCCTTGCTACGCTGATGGGTGGGATGTAACTTGCCAACAGCCACTCTGGAGAAGTGTACGGTGTGTTCTGAAACATCTAAAAAACACAGCTTGGAGAGCATAGGGCACTTCCACTCATGGGCGTATAAATTGGGAAAACTAAAAATCAGCAAGACACAGGCACCCCAAAGTTTAGGGCTGCTCTGTGGACAAGAAACCCCACTTCATTACACCTTAAATATCCTAGGAAAGCGAAAAATGGATAAAGAAGTTGTGGTCCTCATGTACAATGGAATATCACTCAGCCATGAAATCCACGTCATAAGGCTAGTAGCAGCACGATGAGTGGATTTAGGTACGACGATTCTAAGTGAAATAAGTCACACAGAAAAAGACACTTATCATAAGATATCACTTAGAGAGGGAATGTAAAAACCGCTACACTTGAACTGAATTACAAAACAGAACAGAGTCACACGTTTAGAAAACACACTATGGCTGCTGAACGGGAAAGGTGAGGTGGGGTGATGCATAAAACAAGGGTTTCAAATTAGCTCCGATACCGTTCCATAAACCCAATATGTAAGAGACAAGACCTATTCCTTTTTCAGTGAACTGGACTCAACACCCCCTATTCACCGCACAAGAATATATCTGACTAGTAAGAATCTTCAAACCTATGTATTGATATCTCTCTGTAAGTGAGTCAAGGGGGTGTAAAGCGGCATAAACACAGCCGTGAAAAGCAGCTAAACCCCATTATAAAAATAAATTACTTTTCAAAACCCGTGAAACAAAGGCAGTGAAAGAGAGAGAAATTCTTACAAAATTCGTTCAGGGGCTGTGATGCAACCTGGATTGACCATATCTAGACCCACAGCTGATTGAGACATAAGGGTGGACACTCTTGGGGCTGAGAGGTTCGGTGAGGTTGGGTGAGCCAACGCAGACCCTTTCAAGTAATACTGCATGGTACCCATCCCATGGGTCCCAAATCTCCAGGTTCAAGGGCATCTTCCTACGTCGAAAACAGGCATGAGAAACCCAGAAGATGGTACACCGTGTGATCGGGAAAGGTTTCTAAAACGCACCTCATTTCTCATCTCCTTTGCTCGGGTTCGCCATTCCAGCCGATTTACTAGCCATCTCCCTCCTTGGAGAATCAGCACCTTTAACCTCCTGTTCCGTACAGGTTGCAATTTGTCCTGAGGATGAACGGGAAGAGGGGGAACCAATGAGAGACTAGCTCTAGGTGTTGGGACAGGCACAGGTCACTCTATTTTCCCATCAGGAAGAAGAATTAAGCACAAGCTCAGCCTGCCCCCCAGAACCAGAAGAGGGCCTGAAGCAATCCTGCGCTTTTGCGGCCAGCTCCCAAAAAAGCGAGTTGAAAAATGGAGCTCAGGGGCACTGCAATTCACAAACCTGCAGAGTTTTAAATGATACCTCTCGTCCACAAATATATTAAGGGAAGGCAACGAAGAGGCTTTGAAAGCAAGGCAGAATTGCAGGAAACAGATTTCAGGAGGTAGATTCGAATCGCCTTGAAAGCACATGAAAAGCGGCAAAACGTGGACAATGATGCCCTTGGCCAAAAAGGGCGTATGCGTTTTTTCCTGAATATATTCAGGAAAAAACGCATACGCCCTTTTTGGCCAACCAAGCAACCTGGAAAGGCCAATCAGCGCTCCAAAGAAGTCTCGCTTCCCAGCGGGCAAAAGGGCCATGCGGAAAAAAGTGTCCAAACCAGAAATGCAGGACCGGCCATGGAGAAATGGGAGCCTTGCTACGCTGATGGGTGGGATGTAAATTGCCAACAGCCACTCTGGAGAAGTGTACGGTGTGTTCTGAAACATCTAAAAAACACAGCTTGGAGAGCATAGGGCACTTCCACTCATGGCCGTATAAATTGGGAAAACTAAAAATCAGCAAGACACAGGCACCCCAAAGTTTAGGGCTGCTCTGTGGACAAGAACCCCCACTTCATTACACCTTAAATATCCTAGGAAAGCGAAAAATGGATAAAGAAGTTGTGGTCCTCATGTACAATGGAATATCACTCAGCCATGAAATCCACGTCATAAGGCTAGTAGCAGCACGATGAGTGGATTTAGGTACGACGATTCTAAGTGAAATAAGTCACACAGAAAAAGACACTTATCATAAGATATCACTTAGAGAGGGAATGTAAAAACCGCTACACTTGAACTGAATTACAAAACAGAACAGAGTCACACGTTTAGAAAACACACTATGGCTGCTGAACGGGAAAGGTGAGGTGGGGTGATGCATAAAACAAGGGTTTCAAATTAGCTCCGATACCGTTCCATAAACCCAATATGTAAGAGACAAGACCTATTCCTTTTTCAGTGAACTGGACTCAACACCCCCTATTCACCGCACAAGAATATATCTGACTAGTAAGAATCTTCAAACCTATGTATTGATATCTCTCTGTAAGTGAGTCAAGGGGGTGTAAAGCGGCATAAACACAGCCGTGAAAAGCAGCTAAACCCCATTATAAAAATAAATTACTTTTCAAAACCCGTGAAACAAAGGCAGTGAAAGAGAGAGAAATTCTTACAAAATTCGTTCAGGGGCTGTGATGCAACCTGGATTGACCATATCTAGACCCACAGCTGATTGAGACATAAGGGTGGACACTCTTGGGGCTGAGAGGTTCGGTGAGGTTGGGTGAGCCAACGCAGACCCTTTCAAGTAATACTGCATGGTACCCATCCCATGGGTCCCAAATCTCCAGGTTCAAGGGCATCTTCCTACGTCGAAAACAGGCATGAGAAACCCAGAAGATGGTACACCGTGTGATCGGGAAAGGTTTCTAAAACGCACCTCATTTCTCATCTCCTTTGCTCGGGTTCGCCATTCCAGCCGATTTACTAGCCATCTCCCTCCTTGGAGAATCAGCACCTTTAACCTCCTGTTCCGTACAGGTTGCAATTTGTCCTGAGGATGAACGGGAAGAGGGGGAACCAATGAGAGACTAGCTCTAGGTGTTGGGACAGGCACAGGTCACTCTATTTTCCCATCAGGAAGAAGAATTAAGCACAAGCTCAGCCTGCCCCCCAGAACCAGAAGAGGGCCTGAAGCAATCCTGCGCTTTTGCGGCCAGCTCCCAAAAAAGCGAGTTGAAAAATGGAGCTCAGGGGCACTGCAATTCACAAACCTGCAGAGTTTTAAATGATACCTCTCGTCCACAAATATATTAAGGGAAGGCAACGAAGAGGCTTTGAAAGCAAGGCAGAATTGCAGGAAACAGATTTCAGGAGGTAGATTCGAATCGCCTTGAAAGCACATGAAAAGCGGCAAAACGTGGACAATGATGCCCTTGGCCAAAAAGGGCGTATGCGTTTTTTCCTGAATATATTCAGGAAAAAACGCATACGCCCTTTTTGGCCAACCAAGCAACCTGGAAAGGCCAATCAGCGCTCCAAAGAAGTCTCGCTTCCCAGCGGGCAAAAGGGCCATGCGGAAAAAAGTGTCCAAACCAGAAATGCAGGACCGGCCATGGAGAAATGGGAGCCTTGCTACGCTGATGGGTGGGATGTAAATTGCCAACAGCCACTCTGGAGAAGTGTACGGTGTGTTCTGAAACATCTAAAAAACACAGCTTGGAGAGCATAGGGCACTTCCACTCATGGCCGTATAAATTGGGAAAACTAAAAATCAGCAAGACACAGGCACCCCAAAGTTTAGGGCTGCTCTGTGGACAAGAACCCCCACTTCATTACACCTTAAATATCCTAGGAAAGCGAAAAATGGATAAAGAAGTTGTGGTCCTCATGTACAATGGAATATCACTCAGCCATGAAATCCACGTCATAAGGCTAGTAGCAGCACGATGAGTGGATTTAGGTACGACGATTCTAAGTGAAATAAGTCACACAGAAAAAGACACTTATCATAAGATATCACTTAGAGAGGGAATGTAAAAACCGCTACACTTGAACTGAATTACAAAACAGAACAGAGTCACACGTTTAGAAAACACACTATGGCTGCTGAACGGGAAAGGTGAGGTGGGGTGATGCATAAAACAAGGGTTTCAAATTAGCTCCGATACCGTTCCATAAACCCAATATGTAAGAGACAAGACCTATTCCTTTTTCAGTGAACTGGACTCAACACCCCCTATTCACCGCACAAGAATATATCTGACTAGTAAGAATCTTCAAACCTATGTATTGATATCTCTCTGTAAGTGAGTCAAGGGGGTGTAAAGCGGCATAAACACAGCCGTGAAAAGCAGCTAAACCCCATTATAAAAATAAATTACTTTTCAAAACCCGTGAAACAAAGGCAGTGAAAGAGAGAGAAATTCTTACAAAATTCGTTCAGGGGCTGTGATGCAACCTGGATTGACCATATCTAGACCCACAGCTGATTGAGACATAAGGGTGGACACTCTTGGGGCTGAGAGGTTCGGTGAGGTTGGGTGAGCCAACGCAGACCCTTTCAAGTAATACTGCATGGTACCCATCCCATGGGTCCCAAATCTCCAGGTTCAAGGGCATCTTCCTACGTCGAAAACAGGCATGAGAAACCCAGAAGATGGTACACCGTGTGATCGGGAAAGGTTTCTAAAACGCACCTCATTTCTCATCTCCTTTGCTCGGGTTCGCCATTCCAGCCGATTTACTAGCCATCTCCCTCCTTGGAGAATCAGCACCTTTAACCTCCTGTTCCGTACAGGTTGCAATTTGTCCTGAGGATGAACGGGAAGAGGGGGAACCAATGAGAGACTAGCTCTAGGTGTTGGGACAGGCACAGGTCACTCTATTTTCCCATCAGGAAGAAGAATTAAGCACAAGCTCAGCCTGCCCCCCAGAACCAGAAGAGGGCCTGAAGCAATCCTGCGCTTTTGCGGCCAGCTCCCAAAAAAGCGAGTTGAAAAATGGAGCTCAGGGGCACTGCAATTCACAAACCTGCAGAGTTTTAAATGATACCTCTCGTCCACAAATATATTAAGGGAAGGCAACGAAGAGGCTTTGAAAGCAAGGCAGAATTGCAGGAAACAGATTTCAGGAGGTAGATTCGAATCGCCTTGAAAGCACATGAAAAGCGGCAAAACGTGGACAATGATGCCCTTGGCCAAAAAGGGCGTATGCGTTTTTTCCTGAATATATTCAGGAAAAAACGCATACGCCCTTTTTGGCCAACCAAGCAACCTGGAAAGGCCAATCAGCGCTCCAAAGAAGTCTCGCTTCCCAGCGGGCAAAAGGGCCATGCGGAAAAAAGTGTCCAAACCAGAAATGCAGGACCGGCCATGGAGAAATGGGAGCCTTGCTACGCTGATGGGTGGGATGTAAATTGCCAACAGCCACTCTGGAGAAGTGTACGGTGTGTTCTGAAACATCTAAAAAACACAGCTTGGAGAGCATAGGGCACTTCCACTCATGGCCGTATAAATTGGGAAAACTAAAAATCAGCAAGACACAGGCACCCCAAAGTTTAGGGCTGCTCTGTGGACAAGAACCCCCACTTCATTACACCTTAAATATCCTAGGAAAGCGAAAAATGGATAAAGAAGTTGTGGTCCTCATGTACAATGGAATATCACTCAGCCATGAAATCCACGTCATAAGGCTAGTAGCAGCACGATGAGTGGATTTAGGTACGACGATTCTAAGTGAAATAAGTCACACAGAAAAAGACACTTATCATAAGATATCACTTAGAGAGGGAATGTAAAAACCGCTACACTTGAACTGAATTACAAAACAGAACAGAGTCACACGTTTAGAAAACACACTATGGCTGCTGAACGGGAAAGGTGAGGTGGGGTGATGCATAAAACAAGGGTTTCAAATTAGCTCCGATACCGTTCCATAAACCCAATATGTAAGAGACAAGACCTATTCCTTTTTCAGTGAACTGGACTCAACACCCCCTATTCACCGCACAAGAATATATCTGACTAGTAAGAATCTTCAAACCTATGTATTGATATCTCTCTGTAAGTGAGTCAAGGGGGTGTAAAGCGGCATAAACACAGCCGTGAAAAGCAGCTAAACCCCATTATAAAAATAAATTACTTTTCAAAACCCGTGAAACAAAGGCAGTGAAAGAGAGAGAAATTCTTACAAAATTCGTTCAGGGGCTGTGATGCAACCTGGATTGACCATATCTAGACCCACAGCTGATTGAGACATAAGGGTGGACACTCTTGGGGCTGAGAGGTTCGGTGAGGTTGGGTGAGCCAACGCAGACCCTTTCAAGTAATACTGCATGGTACCCATCCCATGGGTCCCAAATCTCCAGGTTCAAGGGCATCTTCCTACGTCGAAAACAGGCATGAGAAACCCAGAAGATGGTACACCGTGTGATCGGGAAAGGTTTCTAAAACGCACCTCATTTCTCATCTCCTTTGCTCGGGTTCGCCATTCCAGCTGATTTACTAGCCATCTCCCTCCTTGGAGAATCAGCACCTTTAACCTCCTGTTCCGTACAGGTTGCAATTTGTCCTGAGGATGAACGGGAAGAGGGGGAACCAATGAGAGACTAGCTCTAGGTGTTGGGACAGGCACAGGTCACTCTATTTTCCCATCAGGAAGAAGAATTAAGCACAAGCTCAGCCTGCCCCCCAGAACCAGAAGAGGGCCTGAAGCAATCCTGCGCTTTTGCGGCCAGCTCCCAAAAAAGCGAGTTGAAAAATGGAGCTCAGGGGCACTGCAATTCACAAACCTGCAGAGTTTTAAATGATACCTCTCGTCCACAAATATATTAAGGGAAGGCAACGAAGAGGCTTTGAAAGCAAGGCAGAATTGCAGGAAACAGATTTCAGGAGGTAGATTCGAATCGCCTTGAAAGCACATGAAAAGCGGCAAAACGTGGACAATGATGCCCTTGGCCAAAAAGGGCGTATGCGTTTTTTCCTGAATATATTCAGGAAAAAACGCATACGCCCTTTTTGGCCAACCAAGCAACCTGGAAAGGCCAATCAGCGCTCCAAAGAAGTCTCGCTTCCCAGCGGGCAAAAGGGCCATGCGGAAAAAAGTGTCCAAACCAGAAATGCAGGACCGGCCATGGAGAAATGGGAGCCTTGCTACGCTGATGGGTGGGATGTAAATTGCCAACAGCCACTCTGGAGAAGTGTACGGTGTGTTCTGAAACATCTAAAAAACACAGCTTGGAGAGCATAGGGCACTTCCACTCATGGCCGTATAAATTGGGAAAACTAAAAATCAGCAAGACACAGGCACCCCAAAGTTTAGGGCTGCTCTGTGGACAAGAACCCCCACTTCATTACACCTTAAATATCCTAGGAAAGCGAAAAATGGATAAAGAAGTTGTGGTCCTCATGTACAATGGAATATCACTCAGCCATGAAATCCACG